>NC_047114.1:35114588-35314588 GCF_902500255.1 Thalassophryne amazonica | reverse complement strand
ATGTAAGTTTTGCTTTGAGGGGTACAATAACCACGCCTCCCATAATTGTCCGTCATATTGTAAAATTTGTGAATCCACGCAGTGTTATGAGAAAAATAACCCTGTATTCTGCAGCGAATGTAACAAGGAGTGTCGCTCTCCCACCTGTTACAGCCTGCATAAACAGCCGAAGTATCGTCCTTCCGCCGGTAAGTTCGTTAATGTGTGTGATAACAGAAAAAAATGCTCTCGATGTAAACGTGAGTATTACATAGCGTTTTCTAAAAACAGCGCTCCGCACGTGTGTAAGCAGAAGAGGTGTCATATATGCGGCGAGGCTCTCCAGGAGCCGAGCGAGGGTCACCTCTGCTATATGACCCCGCTCAAAGCTGAAGAGACGCATTCAGAGAAATATGTTTTTTATGATTTTGAAACGTATGTCGATAATAACGGGGAACACGTACCGTTTTACGTCAGCGCTGTAACAAAGACGGGTGATTTTTGGAGCGCATGGGGGACAGACTGCGTAGCCCGCTTCTTTAAACATTTTAGAACGAGAAAATTCAAAGAATACGTGTTCATCGCTCACAACTCAAAAGGTTTTGACGGCTATTTGCTTCTAAAGTATTTAGTCCAGCAGGGCGTAACCCCCGCTGTGATTATGACCGGGAGTAAACTATTACTCATGACAGACGCCGCCTTTAAACAGAAATATATAGATTCGTTATCTTTCCTTACAATGCGCTTATCTCAGATGCCTAAAGCCCTGGGGATCCGGCTGAAAGACGAAATCATCCGCAAAGGTTACTTTCCGCACCTGTTCAGTTCAGAAAAAAATCTGAACTATGTCGGTCCGTACCCTGACTCAGCGGCTTACGGGGTCGCAAATATGTCAGAGGGAGAAAGAGAGGAATTTAACGCGTGGTACGTGCGGAAAAAAAACGCAATTTTCGATTTTAAAGCCGAGGCCGTTATGTATTGTGATAACGACACAAAAATCTTGGCTGCAGCCTGCTCCAAATTTATGTCTGAATTCATCGCTGAAACACTCGTGGATCCTTTTACCTGCGTTACAATCGCCTCGGCGTGTATGAAAGTCTTCCAAACTAACTTTCTTGCTCCAAAAACGCTGGCGATCCCCTCCGCCGACAATTATAGAACGAGGCATAAAAAATATTCGGACGTGGCCGTGCAATGGTTAGAATGGGTTGCTGAGACGCAAAACATTATCATCGATCATGCTCTAAACAGGGGCGAGAAAAAAATAGGAGGTTATTATGTTGATGGGTATGCTCAGATTGACGGCCGGATAAAAGTGTGGGAGTTTCTCGGATGTTTTTACCACGGGTGTGCAAGGTGTTTTACACAGCATGAAATAAACCCTCTCACAAACACCTCATTTGGAGAGCTCCACGCAGCGTGTCAGAAAAAAATAGCCTTTCTGCGGGCTATGCCGGGCGTCACCCTCAACGTAATTTGGGAGCATCAATGGCTTGAAATGAGGCTGAGGGATGAGAGCGTTCGGTGTTTCCTCGCCCGCAGGGGGTTACCGCCGCCCCTCGAACCTCGCGACGCTTTATACGGCGGTCGGACTTGCGCGGCCCGTCTGAGGTACACGGCTGAGCAAGATGAGACGGTCTATTACGTCGACGTGACCTCGCTGTATCCTTACGTTAACGTAAATTTCACATATCCCACGGGGCATCCGGAAATTATAGAGAGAAATTTCAGAGACCCCAGGACTTATTTCGGGCTCATCAAAGCCATCGTGTACCCGCCCCAGGGGCTAAAATTCCCCGTCCTCCCACACAGAACTCCTCACGGTAAACTGGTGTTTACTCTGTGTCGCACCTGCGCTGATGAAAATAATCAAGCTGCAGCGTGCACACACAGTCAGCAGCAGAGAGCTCTGTCTGGGACTTGGACGACCCCGGAATTCCACAAAGCTCTGGATACAGGCTATGCTGTAGCTAAGATTTTTGAAGTCTGGCATTTTGAGGAAAAAAGTGATAAAATCTTTGAGGGGTACATAAACACCTTCTTAAAACACAAGCAGGAAGCCTCTGGTTTCCCTCCCGAATTTGATAAAGACTCCGAGAGCAGAGAAAAATACATCACGGACTACTGGCTGAATCAGAAGATTCGTTTAGACCCAGAAAAAATCAGTCACAATCCGGCAAAACGTCAGATGGCTAAGATCTGCCTCAACTCCTTCTGGGGGAAATTCGCCCAGAGGGCAAATCTGACGCAGACCGCGCTCGTTAAAAATGCTGACGATCTGTTCAGGTATCTGTTTTCTGAAGAGTACGAGGTCACATATCTAACATTCCTCAGCAGTCAGGCGGCTATGGTTCAATGGAGGTACGGCCCGCGGCACGTCAGCCGACCGGGTAAAACCGTCAATATTTTCATCGCGGCGTTTACAACGGCGTACGCGCGTTTGACCTTGTACGGTTTTATGGAGGCTGTGGCAAATCCTGACAGGATTCTGTATTATGATACCGATAGCCTGATTTACGTTTGTAGGCGGGGTGAAACCCCGCTGCCTACCGGTAATTATCTGGGGCAGCTCACCGACGAGTTGAACGGCGACGTCATCACAGAGTTTGCAGCGGCGGGACCTAAAAGTTACGCATATAAAACCGCACGAGGTAAAACGGTCATGCGTGTGAAGGGGATCACTCAAACCCACGAAAGCTGTCAGAAAATAAACTTTGACAGCGTCAAAGATCTGGTCGAGGGTTATATAAAAGATCCCGCCCTCGCTGCATCTATCATAACGCCGCAGCAGGGAATTAAACGTCATAAAAGCAGTTTCAGTTTGACAAACGTGTCATTTCAAAAATCCTTCAGGGTGGTGTATGACAAGCGGCGTCTTTTAAAGGACGGGGAAACCGAACCGTTCGGATTTTGAAACATGTCTCACTCTGGAAATACGGTGGAGATTGACCCCAGACTTCAGCTCCCATTCTCCTGTCTCATCGTTGGACCGAGTGGTTCGGGAAAGACTGTGTTTGTGAAAACATTGCTGGAAAATTGTAGCCACGCTATGAGACATGTGCCTGACAACATTGTATGGCTGTATACGTCTGAACAACCTCTGTATTCTGAACTGAAGAATAAAAATATTAAATTTGTAAGAGGACTCCCTGACTCATTTCTGGACGACAGCCTTTTCCCTGAAGGTCAGAGCCATCTGGTTATTTTGGACGATCTCATCTTTCAAGCAACGGATCATCCTGAAGTTGTAAGAATTTTCACCCAGTACAGACATCACCGGAATATGAGCGTCATCATGATCACACAGAACGTGTTTCATAAAGGGAAATACAGTCGAACCATCAGTTTGAATTGTAATTATATGGTGCTGTTTAAAAATCCCAGAGACAAGTTACAGATGAACATTCTGGCTCAGCAAATGTTTCCCGGCAGAAAACAATTTTTTTTGGAGGCACTTGATGATGCTACGAGCGTACCTTACGGGTATTTATTACTGGATTGCACGCAGGAGTGTCCAGATCAGTTCAGACTGAGATCGGGATTACTCCCGCACGAGTGGCCCACAGTTTATTTACAGAAAGATAAACGGATATGAGCTCTCTTTTAAAAAGGAACGCCCCCGCTCTTAAAGCGCTAATCAGAGCCGGGGCGAGGGAGCGTCACCACAGCCTGAAGACCTGCAGGGCGGAGCTTCTGAAAACTTTATCCGAGATCGCTTTGAATATATTAAAGGGGAATATCGCCTTGAGCGACTCTCAATTCCGGGCCTTGAAAAAACGAAAAAGAGTTTTACGTCTTCTGGCCGACAGAAAAACCAGTTATAAAAAGAAGCGGGGAGCGCTGATTCAGACGGGCGGCTTTCTCCTGCCTCTGCTCGCCGCGGCCCTGCCCGTTATAACGAGTCTAATAGTACCCAGAGGATAATGGCGTTCAAAGCGGCGCAAAAGATGTTTTTACTCACTCCACAGCAGATGCTTCAACTCAGTCATTCCGTTCCGCCGAGCGGAAATAACATCAGACAAACGGCGGAAAATGATTTAGACTCGCGAATGCGAGGTATACTGGAAGAACGTACTCACTCTCCTTATGAAAAAATTAAAAAGTATGAGGCTCTGCTGCAGCGCTATTTAACCCTGATCAAGCAGGGGGAACTCGAATCACGCGTTTCACCCCCGCAAGAGACTCGCGTCGCTAAGCAACCTGAGGAGGAGGGGGTGGAGGAGGAGGAGGAGGAGGATGAGACTGTCACAGAGGTCCTGAAGAATATCCCCTCCAGAGAGCGTAGAAACGCTGAATATATTATGAGGAAATTATCGAAGGGTGATACGCGCTGGAGTCCGTCGGGGGAATTTATTTACAAGGGGAAAGTCGTGAGGGGGTCTCACGCCATAGATCTTATGAAACATCTCGGATCCTCGTTCAAGAAATCGAGCCCTCCTACAGGCTGTGGTGACGCTCCCTCGCCCCGGCTCTGATTAGCGCTTTAAGAGCGGGGGCGTTCCTTTTTAAAAGAGAGCTCATATCCGTTTATCTTTCTGTAAATAAACTGTGGGCCACTCGTGCGGGAGTAATCCCGATCTCAGTCTGAACTGATCTGGACACTCCTGCGTGCAATCCAGTAATAAATACCCGTAAGGTACGCTCGTAGCATCATCAAGTGCCTCCAAAAAAAATTGTTTTCTGCCGGGAAACATTTGCTGAGCCAGAATGTTCATCTGTAACTTGTCTCTGGGATTTTTAAACAGCACCATATAATTACAATTCAAACTGATGGTTCGACTGTATTTCCCTTTATGAAACACGTTCTGTGTGATCATGATGACGCTCATATTCCGGTGATGTCTGTACTGGGTGAAAATTCTTACAACTTCAGGATGATCCGTTGCTTGAAAGATGAGATCGTCCAAAATAACCAGATGGCTCTGACCTTCAGGGAAAAGGCTGTCGTCCAGAAATGAGTCAGGGAGTCCTCTTACAAATTTAATATTTTTATTCTTCAGTTCAGAATACAGAGGTTGTTCAGACGTATACAGCCATACAATGTTGTCAGGCACATGTCTCATAGCGTGGCTACAATTTTCCAGCAATGTTTTCACAAACACAGTCTTTCCCGAACCACTCGGTCCAACGATGAGACAGGAGAATGGGAGCTGAAGTCTGGGGTCAATCTCCACCGTATTTCCAGAGTGAGACATGTTTCAAAATCCGAACGGTTCGGTTTCCCCGTCCTTTAAAAGACGCCGCTTGTCATACACCACCCTGAAGGATTTTTGAAATGACACGTTTGTCAAACTGAAACTGCTTTTATGACGTTTAATTCCCTGCTGCGGCGTTATGATAGATGCAGCGAGGGCGGGATCTTTTATATAACCCTCGACCAGATCTTTGACGCTGTCAAAGTTTATTTTCTGACAGCTTTCGTGGGTTTGAGTGATCCCCTTCACACGCATGACCGTTTTACCTCGTGCGGTTTTATATGCGTAACTTTTAGGTCCCGCCGCTGCAAACTCTGTGATGACGTCGCCGTTCAACTCGTCGGTGAGCTGCCCCAGATAATTACCGGTAGGCAGCGGGGTTTCACCCCGCCTACAAACGTAAATCAGGCTATCGGTATCATAATACAGAATCCTGTCAGGATTTGCCACAGCCTCCATAAAACCGTACAAGGTCAAACGCGCGTACGCCGTTGTAAACGCCGCGATGAAAATATTGACGGTTTTACCCGGTCGGCTGACGTGCCGCGGGCCGTACCTCCATTGAACCATAGCCGCCTGACTGCTGAGGAATGTTAGATATGTGACCTCGTACTCTTCAGAAAACAGATACCTGAACAGATCGTCAGCATTTTTAACGAGCGCGGTCTGCGTCAGATTTGCCCTCTGGGCGAATTTCCCCCAGAAGGAGTTGAGGCAGATCTTAGCCATCTGACGTTTTGCCGGATTGTGACTGATTTTTTCTGGGTCTAAACGAATCTTCTGATTCAGCCAGTAGTCCGTGATGTATTTTTCTCTGCTCTCGGAGTCTTTATCAAATTCGGGAGGGAAACCAGAGGCTTCCTGCTTGTGTTTTAAGAAGGTGTTTATGTACCCCTCAAAGATTTTATCACTTTTTTCCTCAAAATGCCAGACTTCAAAAATCTTAGCTACAGCATAGCCTGTATCCAGAGCTTTGTGGAATTCCGGGGTCGTCCAAGTCCCAGACAGAGCTCTCTGCTGCTGACTGTGTGTGCACGCTGCAGCTTGATTATTTTCATCAGCGCAGGTGCGACACAGAGTAAACACCAGTTTACCGTGAGGAGTTCTGTGTGGGAGGACGGGGAATTTTAGCCCCTGGGGCGGGTACACGATGGCTTTGATGAGCCCGAAATAAGTCCTGGGGTCTCTGAAATTTCTCTCTATAATTTCCGGATGCCCCGTGGGATATGTGAAATTTACGTTAACGTAAGGATACAGCGAGGTCACGTCGACGTAATAGACCGTCTCATCTTGCTCAGCCGTGTACCTCAGACGGGCCGCGCAAGTCCGACCGCCGTATAAAGCGTCGCGAGGTTCGAGGGGCGGCGGTAACCCCCTGCGGGCGAGGAAACACCGAACGCTCTCATCCCTCAGCCTCATTTCAAGCCATTGATGCTCCCAAATTACGTTGAGGGTGACGCCCGGCATAGCCCGCAGAAAGGCTATTTTTTTCTGACACGCTGCGTGGAGCTCTCCAAATGAGGTGTTTGTGAGAGGGTTTATTTCATGCTGTGTAAAACACCTTGCACACCCGTGGTAAAAACATCCGAGAAACTCCCACACTTTTATCCGGCCGTCAATCTGAGCATACCCATCAACATAATAACCTCCTATTTTTTTCTCGCCCCTGTTTAGAGCATGATCGATGATAATGTTTTGCGTCTCAGCAACCCATTCTAACCATTGCACGGCCACGTCCGAATATTTTTTATGCCTCGTTCTATAATTGTCGGCGGAGGGGATCGCCAGCGTTTTTGGAGCAAGAAAGTTAGTTTGGAAGACTTTCATACACGCCGAGGCGATTGTAACGCAGGTAAAAGGATCCACGAGTGTTTCAGCGATGAATTCAGACATAAATTTGGAGCAGGCTGCAGCCAAGATTTTTGTGTCGTTATCACAATACATAACGGCCTCGGCTTTAAAATCGAAAATTGCGTTTTTTTTCCGCACGTACCACGCGTTAAATTCCTCTCTTTCTCCCTCTGACATATTTGCGACCCCGTAAGCCGCTGAGTCAGGGTACGGACCGACATAGTTCAGATTTTTTTCTGAACTGAACAGGTGCGGAAAGTAACCTTTGCGGATGATTTCGTCTTTCAGCCGGATCCCCAGGGCTTTAGGCATCTGAGATAAGCGCATTGTAAGGAAAGATAACGAATCTATATATTTCTGTTTAAAGGCGGCGTCTGTCATGAGTAATAGTTTACTCCCGGTCATAATCACAGCGGGGGTTACGCCCTGCTGGACTAAATACTTTAGAAGCAAATAGCCGTCAAAACCTTTTGAGTTGTGAGCGATGAACACGTATTCTTTGAATTTTCTCGTTCTAAAATGTTTAAAGAAGCGGGCTACGCAGTCTGTCCCCCATGCGCTCCAAAAATCACCCGTCTTTGTTACAGCGCTGACGTAAAACGGTACGTGTTCCCCGTTATTATCGACATACGTTTCAAAATCATAAAAAACATATTTCTCTGAATGCGTCTCTTCAGCTTTGAGCGGGGTCATATAGCAGAGGTGACCCTCGCTCGGCTCCTGGAGAGCCTCGCCGCATATATGACACCTCTTCTGCTTACACACGTGCGGAGCGCTGTTTTTAGAAAACGCTATGTAATACTCACGTTTACATCGAGAGCATTTTTTTCTGTTATCACACACATTAACGAACTTACCGGCGGAAGGACGATACTTCGGCTGTTTATGCAGGCTGTAACAGGTGGGAGAGCGACACTCCTTGTTACATTCGCTGCAGAATACAGGGTTATTTTTCTCATAACACTGCGTGGATTCACAAATTTTACAATATGACGGACAATTATGGGAGGCGTGGTTATTGTACCCCTCAAAGCAAAACTTACATACATATTTCACTCCCAAAAATCTCTTTAAATCGATGATTCCGTAAAAATGATTATTAAACAGAAAAACGAAAAGAGTTTTCTGCTGCGCCGGTATTCCTGTCTGGAATTTTGTCAGCTTTCTCTCCCCTTCGGCTCTGAAAAACACCACAATTTTACAACCCAGAGCGTTTTCAAATTTTCCCACCTGCTCTAAAGATACCGGCGTAGCAGCCGTTAATCCGACGCTATTTTGTAACGCCAGTCCGCGCTGCTCCGCCTCGTGCGTACTCAGATGAGGATTCAATAACTGAACGAGGTTTATCGCGAAACATAAACTGTTGTCAGGATTATACACGATATTAAGGCATTTGGATTTTTTCCTCAGAACCTCGTGATGGAGGAGGTCATCTATTCTGCGCTTCCCCGCGCCGTTCTGGTTGCGGATGACTTGAACCACTAATTCCAGAGACTCGTCGGCTAAAACGTTGGAATTTGATTGTATCAATCGTTCTAACAGATTTTGGAAGCCCGTCACATCGCCAGCGTCGTTATATGAGCTGATCAAAGCGGCCTCGTTGTAGACTGAGTCCCCACGAATCTCCATTTGGATAAAGTCCCCGGCCCTGGCGTGTGTTAAAGCCTTTTCGACCGAGTTATGAAGAGCCCCAACGACGTTACGGTAAAATTCCGCGTAGTCGGGAATTTCGTCGGCGCGCTGGAAATTGAGAGGCAGCCTGATTTCGATATTGTTAAAAGCAGGTCTCCTGATGACGTTAGCAGCCCCACCGCCCGTCATGGGAGAGTGTCGGCTGGGTCCCGGTCGTGCATCATCTCCGTCTTCCATCAAAACAGAGATCGCCGCGTTTATCGGGGTTAAACGAGCTCTGTTTAAAATCTCTTCTCCGCGCGCATTGCGCGGGGAGGGACTTCTTAAAGGTGAAAAAGCGCGAGCGTCGTTAGGCGTTTGATTTAATTCATCCACCGCGGATTGGACGTGAGGATTAACTTCACACGCGAGGAGGTTTACGGCGTTATTTAACGGAGTCAGACGTACCTGGTTCAACGCCGCGGGACCGGACTCGTCTGGAGGTGAGGTGTGCGGGGGGTCAGGGGGCTCTTCAGTATCAGACTGGACCGTCGAATTTATAGCGTTAATCGCAGAAATGATGTAGGGGTTAATTTCTTCCGATTCTCGTTCAGCCGCTAAATTGTTAAGAGCCTCATTTAACGGTGTTAAACGAACACGGCTTAAAAGTCTCTCTCCGGACTCGATGTTATTTTGAGGCGGCGAATTTAACGCCTCGGGTAATGGACCATCTGCTCCAGGAGCGCTCCCCGCTGAGTCGATTATTGAAGCGTTTAAATCCAATACACGTCCGAAGTTATTTTCCCGATGTGAATTCTCTCCTTCCATCTTTTAAAATCTGTAGCAGGAAGAATCTACCTCAAGAAATTCAGTTAATATACCTCTTCAAAATGAATTCTCCCGTTCCATCGGAATAAGAGAAAAAATAAAAAAATAAAAACAGACTACACATTTTCAAGAAAGTTGCGTGATGAGGTTAATCCCAGCTCAGAATATCTTCGAGCCTTGCGTCTCTGTGGAAAATAGACGGTCTCCCTCCACCGCGTGCTGAAAAAAGAGAAAATCGTTAGTTATTAAATATTTAAAATAAATAAATACATAAACTCCGACTCCTTACCGTGTACATCCGCGGATCGTTTTACGGGTCTCTCCCACTGACCCGCTTCTCCATGGGCTGTGACAGAAAAAATCGGGTTATTCCAGAGTTTTAATCGTGATTTAATCTCGATCGCTGTACTTACATCTGCGTGGTGAAGTCGGGGCTTCCAGCCTTCGAACTTCTTCAGGGGGCTCTGACTTGATTTCTAGAATTAACATAAATAAATGAATACAAAGCATCACCCTCGCAAGCGGATATTCTGTACTATTTCAAATATATTACCGAGGACGGGTCCGAACGCGCTCTGGACCGTCTGCGTGGTTTTGTCTAAAAAAAAATAAAAAAAACAGTTTCAGACGGCGTGCATCATTTAAAAACACTCATTTCTATCAAAACAGATTACTTAAATCACTTACCCTGAAAGCTGATGCGGTTTTCGCACTCTGCTCGAAGACAAGAAAACTTAATTAAACAACATGGTTTTCCAGGATTTTTTCCGCAAATTTATTCTATTTTATACCCATAGCTGGGGGTCCAGGCATCTTCACTCTTCACCGGTTGTAGTGGAAATGCTCGCTGACTCGTTCCCAGGGACGTAAGTGATAAGGAGCATTGTTTATTGTTCGGGCTCGGGGCAGCATCTCCGCTCAGCGGGTGTCCCGCGCCCCATGATCGATCGGCTAATATCTTAAAAGAAAACATCATCTGGCGTGAGTGATAAGGAGCATTGTTTATTGTTCTTCGGGTTCATCACCTCGGGGCAGCATCTCCGCTCAGCGGGTGTCCCGCCACACACACACACACACACACACACACACACACACACGCACACACACACACACACACACACACACACACACGCACACACACACGCACTCACACAGACACAGCTCTGCAACAGGTTTTACAGCCGTGGGGTCATGTTTCCGCGAGCAGCTCTATGCGTGGGTATTTGACCGTCTTGCTGCAAAGACTTACAGCCGAGAGACGGCTATTTGTACCCCCTTCTTTAATTTACGAATTAAAAAACAGAAAAGGAAACGTAATAATTTAAGAATTAAAAATATTAAAGGGGCATTAAATAATAGACACTGATTTATGTTTAATTATTTCAGAATTAGTTAATTCTTTAATACATTAAAAAGATCTAGGTATTTTTAATCGTTCTTTAATTCATGAAATAAAGTGACATTAAAATATTAGACCCTGGGTGGGAGGGGAGGTATGGCTTGGAGGCGGTGCTTGGCCGGGGTTAGGGGAGGAGCTTGGGGGTGGGGCTAGGGGAGGAGCCAGGGGCGGAACTAGGGGAGGAGCCGGGGGCGGGGGCTTAGGGGCGGGACATACTGACGTCATCGACTCTGATTGGATGTGACGTCATAAGGGGCGGGGGCTAGGAGGTGGGACTAGGGGCGGGGCTTAGGGGCGGGGCATAATGATGTCATCGATTATGATTGGCTGTTACGTCATAAGGGGCGGGGCTTGGAGGCGGGACTAGGGGAGGGGCTTAGGGGCGGGACATAGTGACGTCATTAATTCTGATTGGCTATGACGTCATAGAGGGGGCGGGGCTTAGTGACGTGGCCGATTTTGATTGGCAGCTGTCACTTTTTTGACGAAAGGTGGGTCAGTTTTCTCTCTGACAGTTTGTGAGACGACCCCCAAACTCTGAATTCAAGCCACAGTTCACAGTGAAGACAGTGAAGCATGGTGGTGCAAGCATCATACTATGGGCATGTTTCTCCTACTATGGTGTTGGGCCTATTTATCACATACCAGGTATCATGGATCAGTTTGGATATGTCATAATACTTGAGGAGGTCATGTTGCCTTATGCTGAAGAGGGCATGCCCTTCAAATGGTTGTTTCAACAAGACGATGACCCCAAGCACACTACAGTAGTAAACAAGCAAAATCTTGGTTCCAAACCAAGACTACTATTATTCTGAACACTACTGTAGGTAGCATTGCCAGAATGTTTGGATGAAATATGCACTTTGACAAGTTATATAATATTACCAAAATCTTCTGGGAAAGCTTGAATGAAACACTGTTTGGAAGACCTGTTTCATAATGACTATGCTTGCTTTGTCTATGATGAAACACAAATGCTTTAATAGGTCACGTCTATAGTCAAGGGAAATTTGACAGATCATTTAACAAGAATACGTGAAAAAGTGAAATTTGTATATTTATATTCATTCATTACACACAGACTGATATATTTCAAGTGTTTATTTCTTTTAATTTTGATTATTATAACTGACAGCTAATGAAAATTCTAAATTCAGTATCTCAGAAAATTAGAATATTACTTAAGACCAATACAAAAAAAATGCTTTTTAAAAATGTTGGCCAACTGAAAAGTATGAGCATGTACAGCACTCAATATGTCATTGAGGCTCCTTTTGCCTGAATTACTGCAGTAATACCGCGTGGAATGGAGTCGATCAGTTTGTGGCACTGCTCAGGTGTTTTCAGAGCCCAGGTTGCTCTGATAGAGGCCTTCATCTCTTCTGCATTGTTGGGTCTGGCGTGCCGCATCTTCCTCTTCACAACACCCCATAGATTTTCTGTGGGGTTAAGGTCAGGCAAGTTTGCTGGCCAATTAAGAACAGGGATATCATGGTGCTTACACAAGGTACTGGAAGCTTTGGCACTGTGTGCAGGTGCCAAGTCCTGTTGGAAAATGAAATCTGCATCTCCATAAAGTTGGTCAGCAGCAGGAAGCATGAAGTGCTCTACAACGTCCTGGTAGACGGCTGCTTGGACCTCAGAAAACACAGTGGACCAACACCAGTAGATGACATGGCACCCCAAACTATCAATGACTGTAGAAACTTTACACTGGACCTCAAGTAACATGGATTCTGTGCCTCTCCTCTCTTCCTCCAGACTCTGGGACCTTGATTTCCAAAGGAAATGCAAAATGTACTTTCATCAGAGAACATAACTTTGGACCACTCAGCAGCAGTCCAGTCCTTTTTGTCTTTAGCCCAGGCAAGACGTCAAGTCAGGAGTCTTCTCCATGAATGTTTAGCCTACAGAACTAGACTGAGAGATCAGTTAAAGGCCTTTGCATGTGTTTTGTGTTAATTAGCTGATTAGAGTGTGACACCCGATGTCTTCAATATTGAACCTTTTCACAATATTCTAATTTTCTGAGATGCTGAATTTGGGGTTTTCATTAGTTGGCAGTTATAATAATCAAAATTAAACACTTGAAATATATTAGTGTGTGTGGAATGAATCTATACATTATACAAGTTTCACTTTTTGAATGGAATTACTGAAATAAATCAACTTTTTCATGATATTCTAATTATATGACCAGCACCTGTATGTATGAGGAATTTATTGGCTGCATGGTAGTGAATTATTTATTATTATTATATTATGTATTATTTATCAAGCAATGATTCTAGTCCTTGGATAGCTGATAAATTGAACCAGTTCAATATGCCTGTTTGAAAGAAAAATATGAACGTTAAATTTGGGTTCTGAGACTGTGCCAGGGACCTTATCTTTGTATAATGTTCTGGGGAGGTTTTTAAGACTAGTGCAGTAGAAATGTTTAAATTATTATTATAATCATTTCTTTGTGATTTTAAAGTTATAGCATATGTAGGAAGATGTCACTGAATAATAAGTTAAATTTATTATTTGATTATTTTAGATGATAATATAATTCTATTTTATATATACAGAAATAAGCAGTGGTGGTGACCAAGTGGTTAGTGTGCTTGGCCTTAGTGCGGAAGGTTCCCAGTTCAAACCCCACCCCTGCCACATTTCTCCTTGTAATATGGAGTTGCGTCAGGAAGAGCATCTGGTGTAAAATCTGGGCCAAATTAGCATGCAGACCCACCTTGGCTCAGCTGTGGTGAAGAGAATGGAGCAGCTGAAGGGACTACTTCACTTTTATATAGTCCAAGCACAAACCTCATTGTCAAAAGCTCTGGGAACCAAAAAACTTCTGGTCCTGGTCAATCCGAACTTCTTCTATTTATGGATGATGGAGGCCACTGTGCTCATTGAGACCTTCAAAGTGGCAAATTTGTGACATGCACTGTCAACTGTGGGACCTTATATGTAGACAGGTGTGTGCCTTTCCAAATCATGTTCAATCAACTGAATTTACCCCCAAAACCTTTTCGCATTGTCATTATGGGGTACTGTGTATAGAATTTTGATGAAAAAATTGATTTCATTCATTTTGGAATAAGGCTGTAGTATAATGATATATAGTATATCTTGGGGTAATTTTTGATCATACATTGTCTTTTGACCTCCACATTAGAGACATTATGAGGACTGCTTTCTTCCATTTGTGAAATATAGCAAGGATTCGTACCATCTTGTCTATGGCTGACTTTGATACATGGAAAAAAACTTAAAGACATTTGTCCAAGTGCTGAATTCTTTTCACTTGTGTCCAAACTAGATCCACAGGAGACAGACAGACAGACAGACGACCTCTGAGAGTGAGGATGAGACAAATCTGCCAGAACCAATAACTGCATTGTGCTTCTGACTTTTCGACATATGCTTCTTGTTCTCTTCTTCAATGAACTTCCCAGTGCCTGTTCCCCGTCGTAGCCCATCCTCAGGTGAGGAACATAGTCTGGGTCGGTTGGATCATCACTTGATACCACTATGAAAAACTGGCTTTGTTTGCTGAGTTGATCGACGATAAATCCAAAAAACTGTTATAACCTGAACAAATAATAATATTACCTAGAGATTTTTAACTTCGCATTCACATATTTGATTCTTTTTCACTTTTAAATAGGTTCTTAAAAAATGAATTGTGCCATCATTTTGCATTTGTTTACAGATGAATATGTGTGCATGGATCAGGTTGCTTGAAGTTTAAACACCGTTTTTACACTGTTCAGTTCCACGTACCTCAGTAAATGTGTGCTGCACTCAAATGCTGGTGTAAAACTGGGATATCTGGGCTTTTGATGAGTTCATGTGTAATTTTGAAGTTGGACAGAAACTGAATTAATTAATGTCTAAACAGACAGATGAGCTCATCATCCCCTTGAACAGACCACATACATTTTACAACAATGGATGCAAATATATGGTGTAAATATATTACTGCTCGGTGGAAAGTGAGGAACTTTATTGAATTAGCGTGCCAAACTAAAATAGAAATTATTCCTTTGACATTTTAGTGGAGCAGATAAGTATGACTTTTGGCCAGAATTGTTCACATGGTTATGCAAGCATCAGATTTGGCGTGAATGTTGTACATAAATTAGTGTTTGGGAAAAAAGTGCTGGCCACTTGAAAATCCAATATGACGGCCAGGTAGGGGTCAAAATTTAAAAATGCTCCATTTATATTAAAAGCTATACCATATTATGTGTCTGATCACAAAGATTCCAAAAAGGTATAGTTTGGGCTATCTATGACTGAATGTTATAGAGTTATGGGGTAAAAACAGCAAGAATGGTAAGAAAGGTCAATTTCAGTTTGTACAGGGGTCAAAAGTTAAAGTTCCTCCAATTTTTGTAAAATGTGATGCAAATTATTGGTTGAGTTAGTAGGATTTTAAAAAGGAATAGTTTGCACCATGTGTCATGCTTAGTTGTCACGCTACAGGGTAACATGCGTCACATGTCATAGAATCCAATGTACGTCAACATTGTTTGACATTTACTCTGCAAACCAAGCATTCAACACAATCAAAACTATTCCATTTATTAATCTTATTATTTCAACCAATAATTTGCACCACTTTTTACCAAAATTGGTGCAACTTTGACTTTTGACTCCCGTGCAAACTGAAACTGACCTTTCTTACCATTCTTGCTGTTTATACCCCATAACTCCATAACATTCAGTCATAGATAGCCCAAACTATACCTTTTTGGAATCTTTGTGATCAGACACATGATGTGGTATAGTTTTCAATATGATTGGAGCATTTTTAAATTTTGACCCCGGTGTAATTCTTCATTGACCCGTACCTGGCTGTCATATTGGATTTTCAACTGGTCAGCACTTTTTTCTCAAACACTGATTTATGAAGAACATTCATGCCAAATCTGATGCTTGCATAACCATGTGAAAGATTGTTTCAGTTATCTGCTGCACTATTTCTGGTGATTTAAATGTACTGGCAACATACCAGACAGGAAGTAGATCCCAGAAACACAGGAGTGAGCCGCCATTTGTAATCCATGAATTATGAATTTCAATAAACACGCCCTTACATGCTAAATGTCTGTCATTAGACATTTTAGTAATCTGTCTTTCAGGGAGGAACAATTAGCTCTTTTATTAAGGTGCATATTTCTCTCAACATTTAGCTAAATATTTAGCTTGATGTTTGTACATGTGTAAATACTTAGCAGGAACTAATTTGCATAAGTATAATTTATGACAAAAATTTGATAATGTACTGTTTGTCCTTTTTTCTCCCTAATTTTTGGTCTTCATCTGTGGGTCAAAAGAAAATCTAAATGAAATGTTACTAGCATTCCCATGCCAATCAAATCAAATGTGATTCTTTTTCTCCATCAAATAAACCAGTTAATGATGAGCCTCATTTTAAATTTCATTCTTCTTCTTCTTCTTCTTCTTCTTCTTCTTCTTCTTCTTCTTCTTCTTCTTCTTCTTCTTCTTCTTCTTCTTCTTCTTCTTCTTCTTCTTCTTCTTATTATTATTATTATTATTATTATTATTATTATTATTATCATTATTATTATTTTGTCAATGTACATGACAACAAAAAGAGAGTTTCCAGCTGCTGGAAAATTATTGTAAAAATTGGATAACACATACTCTTGCAGGTCACATTCAAGTCAGATAGAAATGTGAACGGAGCACCTGTCTTCTCTGGTGAGATTCCACCTTGTCTGTCTACTTTCAAACACTCTTTATTTCAGAAACTAGCTGCCTGCCTCGTTCACTGGAGTTCTGGTTCTGCTAGAGAAGAGACCCTGTGGAGCCCAGGGAGGCCCAGGGAGGAGCACGCCTGTCCCTGGTTACGCAGGAGACAATTGCCGAACTTCTGTCACTGCTTCAGCTCTGTGCGCATCAGCACGCAGGGGCACCTGCCTGCAACTGCAGGGCATCAATTTGCCAGTTCCTCACACAGTGATATTATAACTGCTTTGCGACTCAGAATGACTTTTTTTAAGTGCTTGTTGTGCCGCCCCATATGTGTAATGAAAAAATGCGGCCCGGGCGACTGCCTGGCTCGCCCATACCAAAAACTGCATCTGGCCGACAGCACCCATTTCAACAAGCACAAAACGGCAATATTTGCATATAATGATGCTGGAAAAAAAGGTGAAAAAGTCATCATAGACTACTAGAACAAATTTCTTAACACACTTTCATTGTAAAGATAACTATAAAAGTGTGAAATTTCCCATTTTTTCTGTTTTTCATACAATATGATCAAAGGACATAAGTGCCCGTAGTCTAAGAATCACCCATATATTACATATAGCAATAATGTCTCTTAAAAATTCATTTTGAAGATGCATTTTCAACATTAGTAACGTTGTCTCACTGTGAACGTGATCAACTCCTACTGGAGCTCGGAATAACGGAATTTTCGAGTGTTTTGAATGCACCATACGATTAAAGCCATTGAGCGATGTTCGGCACACGTCTCGAAGCTTCGATTCAAGTGTCACAAGACGGGCGAACATGGCGGATGTTTTGAGTGTGCTTCGGACCTACAACATCCATAAAAAGGAGATCATCGCTAAAGGCGATGAAGTTATATTTGGAGAATTCTCTTGGCCTAAAAATGTCAGGACCAACTACATAATTTGGGGGTAAGTCAGTGCTGATTCCATGTTTAAATGTCTTCGGCCCATCAGCTTACTGTCAGGCTTGTTGCCTGCTAGATGTTAACTTTTTATGTTTTTTTTAGGTTACTTCTGGTTCAGTTAGTTTTCGGTTGAGTCCGTGATATACTTGTATATGAATTTTTTGATAGTCTTGACCGTTCTTTCCTTTTCTTGTTACTTTTTTCCTTTTGTTTTATGTCCTCTTTAAATAAGAATAAAACATTAGCGCGCTGTTTGGCACATGTTTCGATCCAAGTGTTACAAGAGGGGCGAAGATGGCGGATGTGTTGAGTGTGCTTCGTACCTACAACATCCATAAAAAAGAGATTATCGCTAAAGGCGATGAAGTTATATTTGGAGAATTCTCTTGGCCTAAAAATGTCAGGACCAACTATATAATTTGGGGGTAAGTCGGTGCTGACTCGACGTTTCAATGATTTCGGCCTGTAAGCTCAGTCAGGCTTTTTTTTTTTTTTTTTTTTAGCTGCTAGATGCTACAATGCTAACTCCTTATGATCGCTAACCTTTTAGGTTACTTCTGGTTTAGTTAGTTTTAGATTTAGTTCGTGTTACGGTAGCAGTTGCTGGTTCGGTATTTAATCTATGTATGAAGAGTCTATTAAATGTCACCTTGACTATAAATGTTACTGTGCATTGTGGTTAATAACGTCACCACTGCAGAAGGTCCCGTGTTTTGTTCCAACAATGCCCTGTTGTTTCTTTGTGGACTGACTTTACAAGGGTTCCCTGCCTATAGTGTGCAATAACTATTTAAATTAAATTGGGCAGGTGCATAAATTTGGGCACCCTTGTCATTTTATTGATTTGAATAAATTTAACACTAATTATTGGAACACAAAATTGGTTTGGTAAGCTCATTGACCCTTGACCTCCTTACAGAGGTGAATCCAATCATGAGAAAGGGTATTTAAGGTGGCCATTTGCAAATGCTTCCCCTCTTTGCATCTCTTCCAATGAGTGGCAATATGGGAGCCTCTAAACAACTCTCAAATGACCTGAAAACAGATTGTTCAACATCATGGTTTAGGGGAAGGATAAAAAAGCTATGAGATTTCAGCTGTCAGTTTCCACTGTGAGGAACATAGCGAGGAAATGGAAGACTGCAGGCACAGTACTAGTTAAGGCCCGAAGTGGCAGGCCAAGAAAAATCTCAGATAAGCTGAAGTGAGGGATGGTGAGAACAGTCATAATCAACCCACAGACCTGCTCCAAAGACCTACAACATGATCTTGCCGCAGATAGTGTCTCTGTGCATTGTTCAACTATAGAGCGCATTTTGCACAAGGAGGAGTCACTTGAGGTATGCTAAAGCACATTTGGACAAGCCAGCTTCATTTTGGAATCAGGTGCTGTGGACTGGTGAAACTCAAATTGAGTTATTTGGACATAACAAGGGGCAGTAAGCATGGCTGAAAAAGAACACAGCATTCCAAGAAAAACACTTGCTAACTACAGTCAAATTTGGAGGTGGTTCCATCATGCTGTGTGGCCAGTGCAGGTACTGGGAATCTTGTTAAAGTTGAGAGTCACATGGATTCCAGTCAATATCAACAGATTCTTGAGAATAATGTTCAACTATCTGTGACAAAGTTGAAGTTGTGCCAGAGCTGGATCTTTCAACAAGACAATGACCCTAAACCCTGGTCAAAATCTACTAAGGCATTCATGCAGAGGAACAAGTACAATGTTCTGGAATGGCCATCTCAGTCCCCAGACCTGACTATTATTGAAAATCTGCGGTGTGATTTTAAGCAGGCTGTCCATGCTTGGAAACCTTCAAACCTGACTGAACTGGAGATGTTTTGTAAAGAATAGCCCAAAACACCTTCAACCAGAATCCAGACTCTCATTGGAAGCTATAGGAAGTGTTTAGAGGCTGTTATTTCTGCAAAAGGAGGATCTACTAAATATTGATAGGTTTTTTTTTTGGGGGGGGGGGGGGGGGGGTTGCCCAAATTTATGCACCTGCCTAACTTTGTTTAAAGAATCATTCCACACTTTCTGTAAATGCTATAAACTTCATTTCACTTCTCAGATATCACTGTTTATTTACTATATGATGTATTTAACTGAAATTGCTGATCCAAACAACCAATGATTTATAAAGGAAAATCATGGAAATCATCAGGGGTGCCCAAACTTTTGCATACATGTGTGTGTGTGTGTGTGTGTGTGTGTGTGTGTGTGTGTGTGTGTGTGTGTGTGTGTGTCAAAGTAGAGTCTGCGATTTGGTAGAATTGGAGATTCTACCAGTAGAGATGGTGATCGCAGTCTCTACTGGTAGAGTTTCTAATGTGAGAATCTACTGACAGAGTCCCAGTAGAGACTCCCATTGGAAACTCTACTAGTAGAGACTCCGTAGTAGAGTTTCAGTTGATTACAAGTTCTTACTTTCTAACTGTGATCACTTCAGCATGGTGTGGCTCTAATGTGAAGTTGATATGACAGATATCTTTCTAATTTCCACGGTAAGGTATTGCTGTCATTCTTTGTCTAGATATCATCTTGTCATGATAATGAATGGCTTGGTAGAATCTGAGTCTCTACTGGTAGAGTCTCCGATTCTGCCCGTAGAGTCTCTGATTGGAGACTCTAGTAGTACAATTTCCAATCGTAGATTCTGCTTGTAGACTCTCCAATTCTACCAGATCATAGAATTTTGACATATATATTTACCTTTTGTCGTCAGTGTGTTAGTCTGGGACCATGCAGATGAAGCATCTTGTCTAAGGACCCTGACAGGTTGTGTGATAGAAGTCGAATCCAGGCCTACATATTAGGGCTGCCACAACTAGTCGACTAGTCACAACTAGGGCTGCAGCTATCGATTATTTTAGTAATCAAGTATTCTAGCGATTAATCGAGTAATCGGATAAAAAAAGTATTTATGCATTTTTAAACAACATCAATAGTCCAGGGTTCTCCCTAAGCATCAACCTTTTATAAAGGTTGATGGACTGGGTCCCTGCGTGATTTTTTTTTTTTTTTTTTATATCCCTCTTTCTCTGCAATTCAGCAGATGCATTTCAGCTGGAGATTGAACATGCAGCCTCGCAGTCAGTTTTATTATTATTATTATATTTAAGTTACCGTGTTTGTGAAGTGTTGTGTGTTGCCCAAAAAAGCTTAAATGTAAAAGTCAAACACTCAGTGTGAGTCTGAGGGTAACACAGAAGAAAGAGTGGACTTCAGTTGTTTGTCAGTGTAGCCGGGGACAGAGCTGTGACTCGCCCGGTCCGAGAGCCCCTCACACTGGGCAGAGAGAGACAGCAGCCGGCCGCCGGGTCAGTAGTCCCTTTTTAAAAATAGAGACAAACACACTAAGATGATCAGCATGGACCATCTTTCTCTTAAAAGCCTTTATTTTACTCTGTGTGTCACCTTGGAAAGCGGTAGCTATCGTTGTTAGTTTGATTAGCTGTTATGCTCCAGTCTTCTTCTGTTTTTTTTTCCCTGCGGATGTTGTAGCGCCACACAGGCCTGGCATATGTACTACAACGTTAAACAAAGCTTCGAGGCACAGAATTTGCCTCGAACATTTTTTGTAATCGAATTATTCGAGTTACTCGATCAATCGTTTCAGCCCTAGTCACGACTACGTCGGCTATTGAAACCGTTGACAACTAATTTAGTAGTCGACGAGTCGTGTATTTTATTTAAGTCTTTGTTTTTCTCTCAGTTCATAGTTTTAGGCAGCGAGCCGTCCTGCCGTCATTTGGATGTTCAAATTTGGATAAGACGGTCGATTAAAACAGTGGCCATCTTGTTCAAAGCCGTCTAAATTGCGCAGTTTACCGAAGGAGCTGCGTGCGTGCGTGCGTGCGTGCGTGCGTGCGTGCGTGCGTGCGGAGTCAAGTCATTGCAGACTGCGAGGGAGGGAAATTCCTGAATGGAGGCACGGGACGTTACATTCTGCTGAGAACCATCAGTGCACGTGAGACAGCGAGCGCGGAGCAGAGAGAGGATTTTAACCAGAATGAACATGTTAAAAAAATAAAAAATACACAACAAACCCAAACCGTGGAGCTGCGTTTACTTCTTTCTGCACTTTCTCTACTCATGCGGTTCTGATGGCACCATCCTGTTCACACCATGTGTGCATAGTGTACTGAATTTATGAGATCATGAGATGAAATAAACAGTTAAATATCCTTAAAAATGAGAATAAATAAATGAACAGAGCAAAAATTACACAATACACAGGTTAAAAAAAACCCTGCTGTGGAGAAGCTGTGCAGAGACACAGATCACAAAAAGCAGGTGAGAACTCTCAACTTTAACAGCTGTTATTTTAAAAGGTATTTATTTATTCAGTCTTAAGCTTAATGTGTGTTCAAGCACAAAATGTGACTGAGGAGAAAAAAATGACTTTTAAAAATGACTTCACACTAAAATGACCTGAAGTCAGAATAAAAATACAAGCTGCTGATTTTTATTTTTCAAAGTTATTATAAGCTCCAGCTATGTTTTATTCATTTCATAGTGAGTTACCTCTTATTTTATTCTTATTTATACAAAAAATATGGGGAGTCAAATCAGCCTGCATTGTTCTGTTCAGTTTATATCAAAGTTTACCTGCACATGTCTGTGTATTTTTTTCCTTCTTTCTAAGAGTTTGGTGTTTGTATTTGCTCCACAAAGTTTTAAAACACAATAAAATGTTCACACTTTTCTTTAAAGCAGCTCTGTAATTTTAGAAATGCAACAGAAACAACCACAAATCAGAAAAAGTTGGGACTATATGTAAAATGAAGATAAAATAAAAATGTTGCACTATTCCCAGTTTCTCCACTCACAGAAGTCAAAAGTTCTTCCAGAGTTGTGTGTTGATGGCTTCCCTCACTTGTCTCCTTCCAGAATGGACATTTAGTTTTTGAGAACTGCCAACCTGACACAGATTTACTATAAAGTACCACACTGTTTGTATTTCTGAATGATTGATGTAAATGAAGTCTAAGAAATAGTCATTGATTTGGAGGTGTTCATGTTTTCATCCCCTGACGTTTCTCTGAAAATGCTGCAGGCCTTAAATTTAGGAAATTACATATGATCCGACTAGTCGACCAATCGTAAAAATAATCGTTGACTATCAAAATAGTCGTTTGTGGCAGCCCTACTACATATTAGTAATACAGCTCTTACCACACATAAACATGAGTAGTATTTTATACAGTTTATTATGGGAAAATAACCCAACACATCACAAATCTTGGCTATAAATGTAAATACTTATGCCTTTAAAAAAAAAATGAGTGCATTTGTCATATCTTGAATGTCCTACTGAAATTGACACTCATTAGCATGCTTCAGGGGTGATGCACAATAAGGGGGGAGTTAGGGGATTGCTTCTGGCAAAGACTGAAGTGTTTCTCAAATTTAATTTCAACTGTTAGTATCTTTGAAGTAATTCACCTGATTTCAAACCCTTAACTACTTTAGCCATCTTAATGAACATGTAAAGCCTTCCTGATATGAGCACGACTTTGATTCACGCACTAGTACGACCTGTGTCGTGCTGGAGAGTAAACTCGTCTTTAGCTGGTGCAGACAGGACGTGAGAGGGGCGCTGGTGCATGCTGTTGTGCACAGAGAATTTTGAAATGCTCAAAAAATCTCTCACGCATAAATGTGGTGCGATCTAATCGCCAACACGACGTGCATCTTGTCAAGTGGAGTAAAGAAGTGAACAGTGCGAGTGGTGATGTCAGAGGATCGCATCAGAGCGCAGCTCGTCTGAACGATTATAACAAGAAGTTAAATCTGTTACAAACATACTTTAACGGCTCCACACAAGAAGGAAAGAACACACAACTGTTTTACCAAGCCATGACAATGTAAACATGACAAATAATTACCTTTTTAGACAGCTCCAAATGCTTTCTGCAGCTTGTTAGGCATGAACGGCTGAAGCTGGAGTGCTACTCTGTGGTTCAGGAAGTGATTAGAGCTGTTTTCAATGGCCAGTTTGCAGAGAAAATGATTAATCCGGCATGAAATAATTATTTTATATACACAGCGTCCAGCGCAGAGCCCATGGCAGCCGGTAGAACAAAAACCGGCGTCCAGCTGGGAACACAGCGGGTGGGATCATCACAATGACGGGCATGCAAGTGCGTGAATCAGACATGCTTGTGTCAGGGGGCCTTAACTTGCAGCCAATGTGTGTGCTTTCCAAGACTGAGTCTGTTCGCTTCTTTGTGTTTCTACCTACAGAACTGGCAAAGAAGGACAACCCAAAGAGTACTATACTTTGGATTCTATCTTGTTCTTGCTCAACAATGTGCACCTTTCTCATCCATCCTATGTGCGAAGAGCTGCTGTAAGTGCTCTGGAATTAAAATTTCACTGTATTACCAAGGGTGCAAATAATGCTGTTGGTGCTTTTGTATGCGATTGTAATGTAGTCTGCATTAAATTAATCTTATGTTTTGTTTATAGTCATTAAACTTACTAGATTGAATATTAGTGTGTGTATCTATATATCTACAACACCATTTCCAATGAAGTTGGCACGTTGTGTAAAAAGTAAATAAAAACAGTACAATGACTTGCAAATCCTCTTCAACCTATATTCAATTGCATACACCACAAAGACAAGATATTTAATGTTTAAACTGAAACTTTATTGTTTTTGTGCAAATATTTGCATTTTGAAATGGATGCCTGCAACATGTTTCAAAAAAGCTAGGACAGTGGTAACAAAAGACTGGGAAAGTTGATGAATGCTCAAAGAACACCTGTTTGGAACATTCCACAGGTGAACAGGTTAATTGGAAACAGGTGAGTGTCATGATTGGGTATAAAAGGAGCATCCCCAAAAGTCTCAGCCATTCACAAGCAAAGATGGGGTGAGGGTCACCACTTTGTCAACACCTGTGTGAAAAAATAGTCCAACAGTTTAAGACCAATGTTTTTCAACATTCAACTGCAAGGAATTTAGGGATTCCATCATCTACAGTCCATAATATAATCAGAAGATTCAGAGAATCTGAAGAACTTTCTACACGTAAGCAGCAAAGCCGAAAACCAACATTGAATGCCCGTGACCTTCGAAACCCTCAGGCGGCACTGCATTAAAAACCGACATCATTGTGTAAAGGATCTTACCATGTGGGCTCAGGAACACTTCAGAAAACCATTATCAGTTAACACAGTTTGTCGCTACATGTACAAGTGCAAGTTAAAACTCTACTATTCAAAGCAAAAGCCATACATCAACAACATCCAGAAACGCCGCCTCCTTCTCTGGGCCCAAGCTCATTTGAAATGGACAGACGCAAAGTGGAAAAGTGTGCTGTGGTCTGATGAGTCTGTATTTCAATTTTTTTTTTTTTTTTTTTTTTTTTTTTTTTTTTTTTTAACTGTGGGTCTTGTGTCCTCTGGACAAAAGAGGAAAAAGACCATCCAGATTGTTACCTGCGCAAAATTCAAAAGCCATCATCTGTGATGGTATGGGGGTGTGTTAGTGCCCATGGCATGGGCAACTTGCACATCTGTGATGGCACCATCAATGCTGAAAGGTACATCCAAGTTTTGGAGCAACACATGCTGCCATCCAAGCAACGTCTTTTTCAAGGACGTCCCTGCTTATTTCAGCAAGACAATGCCAAGCCACATTCTGCACGTGTTAACAACAGTGTGGCTTCATAGTAAAAGAGTGCCTGCCTGCCTGCAGTCCAAACCTGTCGCCCATTGAAAATGTGTGGTGCATTATGAAGCACAAAATACAACAATGGAGACCCAGCCTGTTGTACAACTGAAGTCGTACATCAAACAAGAATGGGAAAGAATTCCACCTACAAATCTTCAACAATTAGTGTCCTCGGTTCACAAATGCTTATTGAGTGTTGTTAGAAGGAAAGGTGATGTAACACAGTGGTAAACATACAACTGTCCCAGCTTTTTTGAAACATGTTGGAGGCATCTATTTCAAAATGAGAAAATATTTGCACAAAAACAATAAAGTTTATCAGTTTGAACATTAAATATCTTGTCTTTGTGGTGTATTCAATTGAATATAGGTTGACAAGGTTTTGCAGATCATTATATTCTGTTTTTACTCACATTTTACACAACATCCCAACTTCATTGGAATTGGGGTTATAGGACAGATGGGTGGATGCCCCCCACCCCCTTTTCAGGTGGAATGAATTTTTGGTTTGTGTATGTTGTTTACAGACTGAGAACATCCCGGTTGTCAGGAGACCTGATCGAAAGGGCCTGCTGTTATATCTCAATGGTGAAAGTGGTAAGTAATATAGTAGTGGCAGCTTTATGTTGTTTTACTGTGTCTACAGGGTGATGGGGAATTAGTTTCCTCATTCCTGGTAAAGTTAAAAATATGTACCTTCTTTGTGCTTGTTGATACTTGAAGTTTGTCGCTTGTCAGCATTGACTTCATTTGTTTGTTGTAATATTATGTGGGTGGGGAAGACTTACAAATCAAGTTACTACTTTTGTCTGTTTTACAGCTACATCGACAAGTATCGATAGAAGTGCACCCATAGAAATTGGTTTGCAAAGGCCAACACAAGGTGAGTTTTACACAGTAACTGTTCACTGACAATGGGATTGGCAGCTATGTCTTAATATTATTTTATATTGTTAGTGTGGATCATTGATGTTGCCAAGAATGACAGCGAAGTAGCTTATAAAGTGTCGCTTCAGCTTTTAATTGGAAAGGCACTTAATATATATATTTTTCATTTTTCCTCCTCAGTTAAAAGGGCAGCTGATGAGGTATCTTCTGAAGCCAAAAAACCAAGAATTGAGGTAATCTTTTGCACAAAACCTATTTAAGGGACAGAAAACTGACAAATGTATAGCTTGAAAGTATACAAGTAAATTTTCTGTCAAAGCCCCCCTCCCCCCCTTATTGTAGATGACCAATTCATCCTTTAGGCCATAATTTGACTTAAAAAAAAATATCGTCTTTGTCACAAGGTGGTAAAATTCTGGCAGGCAGCAGTGGTCTGCAAAACACTGGCTTGTGCCTTTTTAAAAAACTAGTTGCTTTCATACCTGAAACAAACTACACAAAATCTAATATTTCACCCACATCCTCTGTTACAACATAACTCTACTCCTTTTTGTGAACTAATGATTTCCCTGGATTTAATGCTGTGGTGATTTGAATATTCCTCCATTGACCAAATGACTTAAATATTTGTGGCACCAAAATGATTAATTTTCTGCTCCATTTTAGGTAAAAACATGAGTAAAATATATATATTTTTAAATTTTGCCTTTTATGTACTTTAAAACTATGTTGTGAGTAAATCTATACATCAGTATCATCATAGCATATTCAATTGTCAGATGATTGTATGTAAAAATGTAATATGTAATGTAAAAATGTATTTATTAACACATTCTTTGGTCTATATAAACATTCATTAAGCTCACATTATCCAAATACAGCTAACTCCGTGTTGTTTGGAATTTACATGTATGAGAACTCCTGAATTGGTTTGCTTTTTTTTTTTTTTTTTTTTTTTTTTTTTTATCTAAAGGATGAGGAGCGAGTTCGTCTGGACAAGGAGCGCTTGGCTGCTCGTCTTGAAAGCCACAAAGAAGGCATTGTACAGACTGACCAGATCAGGTATGATGGATGCTTTCAGTGTCTTTGTATGTAAAATAAATTATCCCACCACTTACTGAATTGGGATTTAATTCATATCGGTTTCAATACGGGCTGATCAATATTAAACAATTTTTTCACCGTTTATTGATGCATAGAAATTCCTTTTAGCAATGTGCTAATGAAATGACCCCCAAAAATTCTTCTTCAGATCACTCTCTGAGGCCATGTCTGTTGAGAAAATTGCAGCCATTAAAGCAAAGATTATGGCCAAGAAACGTTCCACCATCAAAACAGACCTGGATGATGACATAACCCTGAAGCAGAGAAGCTTTGTAGACGCAGAGGTTGATGTGACCAGAGATATTGTCAGCAGAGAGAGGGTCTGGAGAACTCGGACAACCATACTCCAAAGCACTGGAAAGGTTATACATTTCACAAACTGTCAAACTGTTGCATGATTTGCTTTGGACATTATTTTTTATTTTTAAATTTTATTGTAAAGGGGTGTTGGGCGGGGGAGGAATCGATTATGTCAGAATTGCAGTTCTTATCCTTAAAGATTGAGAGCTGTCAAAAAATTCTATATATATATTCAATTCAATTTCAATTCAATTTTATTTATATAGCGCCAAATCACAACAAACAGTTGCCCCAAGGCGCTTTATATTGTAAGGCAAGGCCATACAATAATTACATAAAAACCCCAAAGGTCAAAACGACCCCCTGTGAGCAAGCACTTGGCGACAGTGGGAAGGAAAAACTCCCTTTTAACAGGAAGAAACCTCCAGCAGAACCAGGCTCAGGGAGGGGCAGTCTTCTGCTGGGACTGGTTGGGGCTGAGGGAGAGAACCAGGAAAAAGACATGCTGTGGATGGGAGCAGAGATCAATCACTAATGATTAAATGCAGAGTGGTGCATACAGAGCAAAAAGAGAAAGAAACACTCAGTGCATCATGGGAACTCCCCAGCAGTCTAAGTCTATAGCAGCATAACTAAGGGATGGTTCAGGGTCACCTGATCCAGCCCTAACTATAAGCTTTAGCAAAAAGGAAAGTTTTAAGCCTAATCTTAAAAGTAGAGAGGGTGTCTGTCTCCCTGATCCGAATTGGGAGCTGGTTCCACAGGAGAGGAGCCTGAAAACTGAAGGCTCTGCCTCCCATTCTACTCTTACAAAACCTAGGAACTACAAGTAAGCCTGCAGTCTGAGAGCGAAGCGCTCTATTGGGGTGATATGGTACTATGAGGTCCCTAAGATAAGAAGGGATCTGATTATTCAAAACCTTATAAGTAAGAAGAAGAATTTTAAATTCTATTCTAGAATTAACAGGAAGCCAATGAAGAGAGGCCAATATGGGTGAGATATGCTCTCTCCTTCTAGTCCCCGTCAGTACTCTAGCTGCAGCATTTTGAATTAACTGAAGGCTTTTCAGGGAACTTTTAGGACAACCTGATAATAATGAATTACAATAGTCCAGTCTAGAGGAAATAAATGCATGAATTAGTTTTTCAGCATCACTCTGAGACAAGACCTTTCTAATTTTAGAGATATTGCGTAAATGCAAAAAAGCAGTCTTACATATTTGTTTAATATGCGCTTTGAATGACATATCCTGATCAAAAATGACTCCAAGATTTCTCACAGTATTACTAGAGGTCAGGGTAATGCCATCCAGAGTATGGATCTGGTTAGACACCATGTTTCTAAGATTTGTGGGGCCAAGTACAATAACTTCAGTTTTATCTGAGTTTAAAAGCAGGAAATTAGAGGTCATCCATGTCCTTATGTCTGTAAGACAATCCTGCAGTTTAGCTAATTGGTGTGTGTCCTCTGGCTTCATGGATAGATAAAGCTGGGTATCATCTGCGTAACAATGAAAATTTAAGCAATGCCGTCTAATAATACTGCCTAAGGGAAGCATGTATAAAGTGAATAAAATTGGTCCTAGCACAGAACCTTGTGGAACTCCATAATTAACCTTAGTCTGTGAAGAAGATTCCCCATTTACATGAACAAATTGTAATCTATTAGATAAATATGATTCAAACCACCGCAGCGCAGTGCCTTTAATACCTATGGCATGCTCTAATCTCTGTAATAAAATTTTATGGTCAACAGTATCAAAAGCAGCACTGAGGTCTAACAGAATAAGCACAGAGATGAGTCCACTGTCTGAGGCCATAAGAAGATCATTTGTAACCTTCACTAATGCTGTTTCTGTACTATGATGAATTCTAAAACCTGACAAACTCTTCAAATAGACCATTCCTCTGCAGATGATCAGTTAGCTGTTTTACAACTACCCTTTCAAGAATTTTTGAGAGAAAAGGAAGGTTGGAGATTGGCCTATAATTAGCTAAGATAGCTGGGTCAAGTGATGGCTTTTTAAGTAATGGTTTAATTACTGCCACTTAAAAGCCTGTGGTACATAGCCAACTAATAAAGATAGATTGATCATATTTAAGATCGAAGCATTAAATATTGGTAGGACTTCCTTGAGCAGCCTGGTAGGAATGGGGTCCAATAGACATGTTGATGGTTTGGATGAAGTAACTAATGAAAATAACTCAGACAGAACAATCTGAGAGAAAGAGTCTAACCAAATACCGGCATCACTGAAAGCAGCCAAAGATAACGATACGTCTTTGGGATGGTTATGAGTAATTTTTTCTCTAATAGTTAAAATTTTATTAGCAAAGAAAGTCATGAATTCATTACTAGTTAAAGGAATACTCGGCTCAATAGAGCTCTGACTCTTTGTCAGCCTGGCTACAGTGCTGAAAAGAAACCTGGGGTTGTTCTTATTTTCTTCAATTAGTGATGAGTAGTAAGATGTCCTAGCTTTACGGAGGGCTTTTTTATAGAGCAACAGACTCTTTTTCCAGGCTAAGTGAAGATCTTCTAAATTAGTGAGACGCCATTTCCTCTCCAACGTACGGGTTATCTGCTTTAAGCTGCGAGTTTGTGAGTTATATCACGGAGTCAGGCACTTCTGATTTAAAGCTCTCTTTTTCAGAGGAGCTACAGCATCCAAAGTTGTCTTCAATGAGGATGTAAAACTATTGACGAGATACTCTATCTCACTTACAGAGTTTAGGTAGCTACTCTGCACTGTGTTGGTATATGGCATTAGGGAACATAAAGAAGGAAACATATCCTTAAACCTAGTTACAGTGCTTTCTGAAAGACTTCTAGTGTAATGAAACTTATTCCCCACTGCTGGGTAGTCCATCAGAGTAAATGTAAATGTTATTAAGAAATGATCAGACAGAAGGGAGTTTTCAGGGAATACTGTTAAGTCTTCAATTTCCATACCATAAGTCAGAACAAGATCTAAGATATGATTAAAGTGGTGGGTGGACTCATTTACATTTTGAGCAAAGCCAATTGAGTCTAATAATAGATTAAATGCAGTGTTGAGGCTGTCATTCTCAGCATCTGTGTGGATGTTAAAATCGCCCACTATAATTATCTTATCTGAGCTAAGCACTAAGTCAGGCAAAAGTTCTGAAAATTCACAGAGAAACTCACAGTAACGACCAGGAGGACGATAGATAACAACAAATAAAACTGGTTTTTGGGACTTCCAATTTGGATGGACAAGACTAAGAGTCAAGCTTTCAAATGAATTAAAGCTCTGTCTGTGTTTTTGATTAATTAAGCTGGAATGGAAGATTGCTGCTAATCCTCCGCCTCGGCCAGTGCTACGAACATTCTGGCAGTTAGTGTGACTCGGGGGTGTTGACTGATTTAAACTAACGTATTCATCCTGCTGTAACCAGGTTTCTGTAAGGCAGAATAAATCAATATGTTGATCAATTATTATATCATTTACTAACAGGGACTTAGAAGAGAGAGACCTAATGTTTAATAGACCACATTTAACTGTTTTAGTCTGTGGTGCAGTTGAAGGTGCTATATTATTTTTTCTTTTTGAACTTTTATGCTTAAATAGATTTTTGCTGGTTATTGGTTGTCTGGGAGCAGGCACCGTCTCTACGGGGATGGTGTAATGAGGGGATGGCAGGGGGAGAGAAGCTGCAGAGAGGTGTGTAAGACTACAACTCTGCTTCCTGGTCCCAACCCTGGATAGTCACAGTTTGGAGGATTTAAGAAAATTGGCCAGATTTCTAGAAATGAGAGCTGCTCCATCCAAAGTGGGATGGATGCCGTCTCTCCTAAGAAGACCAGGTTTTCCCCAGAAGCTTTGCCAATTATCTGTGAAACCCACCTCATTTTTTGGACACCACTCAGACAGCCAGCAATTCAAGGAGAACATGCGGCTAAACATGTCACTCCCGGTCCGATTGGGGAGGGGCCCAGAGAAAACTACAGAGTCCGACATTGTTTTTGCAAAGTTACACACCGATTCAATGTTAATTTTAGTGACCTCCGATTGGCGTAACCGGGTGTCATTACTGCCGATGTGAATTACAATCTTACCAAATTTACGCTTAGCCTTAGCCAGCAGTTTCAAATTTCCTTCAGTGTCGCCTGCTCTGGCCCCCGGAAGACAATTGGCTATGGTTGCTGGTGTCGCTAACTTCACATTTCTCAAAACAGAGTCGCCAATAACCAGAGTTTGTTCCTCGGCGGGTGTGTCGCCGAGTGGGGAAAAACGGTTAGAAATGTGAACGGGTTGGCGGTGTACATGGGGCTTCTGTTTAGGGCTACGCTTCCTTCTCACAGTCACCCAGTCGGGCTGCTCGGGATCTGCCAGAGGGAAACTAACGGCGGCTAAGCTACCTTGGTCCGCACCGACTACAAGGGCCTGGCTAGCTGTAGAATTTTCCACGGTGCGGAGCCGAGTCTCCAATTCGCCCAGCCTGGCCTCCAAAGCTACGAATAAGCTGCACTTATTACAAGTACCATTACTACTAAAGGAGGCCGAGGAATAACTAAACATTTCACACCGAGCAGAAAAGTGCGGAAGAGACAGGAGAAGCCGCCATGCTAAACCGGCTAAGAGCTAGTAGCTGCGCTAAGCTAGCGGATTCCTAAAACCACGCAAAGTGAATAACGTGTAAACAATTTAGAGGTGATTCAGCAGAGGGAGTGCTTTAGTTAAGGCACGTGAAGATAACACTGTGAAACAAATCGTTATCTAGGTAACTAGATCAATCTAACTGCGCAGATTAAACAGCTAACAGTTACAGCAAAACACCGCTGTGCTCTGGAACAGGAAGTGATACAATACCGCAGTGAGAGCCAACCACCAGTAGAGGCTCTCATATATATATATATATATATATATATATATATATGAGAGATCCACATTTTATGCCATAATCTTATACCAAAATGGAATAACTCACAACACCCCGTGAAAAGTTTGTTTTTTGTTTGTTTTTTGCAAATTTGTAAAAAATAATAATAACCATGTACATAAGTATTCACATCCTTTGCTCAATACTTTGTTGATGCACCTTTGGCAGCAGTTTCAGCCTCAAGTCTTCTTGAATATGATGCCACAAGTTTGGTGCAATTTTGCTCATTTCTCTTTGTAGCACCTCTCAAGCTCCATCAGGTTGGATGGGGAGCATCAGTGCACAGACATTTTCAGATCTTTCCAGAGGTGTTCAATTAGATTCAGGTCTGGGTTCTGGCTGGATCACTCAAGGACATTCACAGAGTTGTCCTGAAGCCACTTCTTTGATAATCTTGGCTGTGTGCTTAGGGTCATTGTCCTGTTTTCATCCAGGATGTCTCTGTATATTGCTGCATCCATCTGATTGGTGGGTTGCTACAGAGATAGTTGTCCTTCTGGAAGGTTCTCCTTTCTCCACAAAGAAATGCTGGAGCTGTGACAGAGTGACCATTGGGTTCGTGGTCACCTCCTTGACTAAGGCCCTTCTCCCCTGATTGCTCAGTTTAGATGAGCGGCCAGTTCTAGGAAGAGTCCTGGTGGATCTGAACTTCTTCCATTTACAGATGATGGAGGCCTCTGTGCTCATTGGGACCTTCAAAGCAGCAGAAATGTTTCTGTACCTTCCCCTGATTAGTGCCTCAAGACAATCCTGTCTCAGGTCTACAGACAATTCATTTGACTTCATGCTTGATATACCTGAGCCCAGTTTTGAGCTTCATGGCAAAGGCTGTGAATACTTACGTACATGTGATTTATTTATTTTTAATAAATTAGCAAAAATCTTAAAAAAAAAAAAAACGCACACACACAATCCCAAAACTTTAGTTCACATTGTCATTATGGGGTATGTGTAGAATGTTGAAGGGGGGGAAAATGAATTTAATCTTTTTTTGAAATAAGGCTATAAAATGTGGGAAAAAAAAAGTGAAGCACTGTGAATACTTTCTGGATGCAGTGGGTGTGGGCAGAGTTGCTGTCATGCTTCCCCTGCTTCCATACAGCAGTTTACTTTAGCAAGTTAGCCCCACTCATTGGCATGGAGCAGCAACAAATTCAACCCGCTCAGGCAGTGTAAAAGCAAGTGTTTGGGTGAACGTTGGATTCTGTGATATACTGAGTAAGAGAACAAGCTTCATATGACAAATTCTCCCTACTGCATGAAGTCACATCCAGTTCACCGTACGGGGTGTATTATTATTACTTGTATTATTTTGAAAAGATTTACAGTCAGTCGTCCTTCCAGTTGCGCTCTAACTGGGACACCCAGTGTTTAAAAATGCACCCAGTAGATGTAAACAAGACTGAATAAATGAAGTAAAATGCTGAAACTCACCCAGAATCAGGCAGTACTTCTCCTCCTTCAGTTTGTGATAGGTCAGAATTATAACTTAAGTACTGTTCATAATTCTTCTCAGAATTTTGAATTTTAGTCGTGTGTGTGTGTGTGTGAAAACGCTGAAATTCACCACAAATCAGACATGTTCCTAAATTGCATGGTTAGTGCTCAGAAAATATGCACATCATCATAAAGATTTTGGAAGAGTCATAAATTTTGTGTGCTTCTTCATCTGAAGATGCTATCCTTCAGAAACCATTGAAGTATTTACCATAAAATATCTTCTGAAGAAGTCAGTCCATTGTGACCCCAAAGCCAAGAGTCTTTCTTCCCAATTTTCCAATCTAAGATCTCCCTTTTCCTGAAAGTCCTTTGTAATGTTTTGTTGTTGTTTGTTTTGTCTGGAAATTGTTAAAATAATTGTTGTTACCTTTTGCAGAATTTCTCCAAGAACATCTTTGCTATTCTGCAGTCAGTGAAAGCCAGAGAAGAAGGACGAGCACCTGAGCAAAGACCAGCACAGAACACTGCTCAAGTGGTAAGAACATTCTTCTGTGTATGTGCTTAGACATTCTTCACTTTTGTATTTTTATTTTTTGAAGACTTAAACTAATTTGTGTATTATTCCTAAGTTAGAAAATGGTACCTGAACCATATTTTATCATCAAAAAAATGTCAACTGGAAGTGCAGCATTCCAATAGTCCCACAGGTTTTGATTTAAAACTGTTCCTCTGTACAAAAAATACTATGAATATAAAATTGTGTAGGTTTTATACACAAATAGAATAAACAACATCTAAAATATGCTGATATGGGTTCTGTTTTGAGCATTTGTCATTGAAAGAGCACCATGTGAAGCTTTCCTTAATTGCAGGAGTTTGGGTGCTTTCTTTATTTTTCCTTTTGTCCCTGACTGCAGGGACAGTGTTCGAGTCAGCGCAAGTGACAAACATGACAAAACTGAGAACAGCATTCTGAGAATGGGACCATCGTAACTTCAGCAAAACTCTTTATCAAACAAAATGTTATTTTGTGGTTGTTTCACAGCGTTTCAGCTGTAAAGCATATGGACACACACACACACACACACACACACACACAGCTACAAAAGAGTCTTCCTTCTGTCTTTCTGTGACTGACTGTGCAAGTCAAGTGCATGTGTCGTAGAACCTGATCTATATAGATTTTTTGTTGTTGTCGGGAAATAGATTAGTGGGGAGTTAAAAAAAAAAAAAAAAAAACTATGATGAAGAAGATGGATTTTAAATAAAATGTCTGACTGTAGCAACTTCCCTTTAAATTTTCATGCATTAAACAAAAAAATGTTTGCAGTAAAACACACACCTAAAAGCATTACAACCTTTTAGAAAAACTGCCACATCATCATAAAATACAAAGACATTGTAGCAGCTTATGACAAAATTAGAGTGGAAAAATTATTATTGATCTGTGCATATCATGCAGGAAAGGCAAATGGGTTGTATTTGCAATTAAACATCAAAATTGATTGAGTGGGGACTCCTACGTATATATATTATACTCAAAGCAAACACAGTCCACAATTTCCTTGAGGGAGTCTTCCCAGTGGTTTAATAAAGTTCTCTCTAATCTAAACATTTTAATTAAATAAATTTACAAACTATTTACAAATTCATTAATACATTACTGGCTCTCCACTATACTGGTGTCAGGTTCAGGATGTACACTGCCTCTTGCCCAATGACCGCTAGATTGGCTCCATTGTAGCTTTTCTAAAAAGTTGCAGTGTAAGTTGTAGTTTTTGTTTTTGCTGTGAAAATGATTGCGAATTACATCACACCATGATCACATCACCTTCTCTCTATTTAGCTGTTTTTCACCAGTAAGCAAAAGATCCAACTTTCTTGCGACCCTGTTGACTGTTTGTGACAAAACCTTGTTCCGTGACCATCCCTTAATAGCATAATTATTTTAAGAGTACTGCATCCCTCTGAAAGGCATTTTGCAATTTGACTCTTCATTGTCTAGGAATTTAATTATTGCCCATTTTGCCTGACGTTAAGGCACTGCCTCATAATTATGTACGTGTTTATTTATTCATTTTTGTAATTGAGTCTAAGTTTCGAAATCCTTGGGTGGGACAATTTTAAGGTTTTGCGTGTCATATCTTTACACCTTCTTTTTTTTATCACATGTTATTTTCAGGACCCTTCTCTGAGGACCAAGCAGCCTGTTCCAGCTGCCTACAACAGATATGATCAGGAGAGGTTCAAAGGAAAAGAGGGTGAGATTATTTGCAACACAAAGTTGTTGTGACTATAAAGAAATATGTGAGCTTTAGAAATCCTATTATTGGTCAGTTTGTTCATCACAAGACTGTCCGTTATAGGACAGAGCAGTCTCATTTGAACCCTGCGGGATTTGACCACTTATGGGGTTTATTTTCGGCTGCAATCACCAAAGCAGTTGCGAAAAGTGCTTTTTTTTTTTTTTTTTTTTTTCTTTTCGGTTCCCAGTGGAGAAGGGAAGATGAGACCGCAACACGTCCACTTTCCATCGCATTATCACCTTTTCTTTGCATTTTCACTTTGTTTGCTTGTAATTTGCCGGAAGTAGAGAAATTGCGTCATATTTGAACCCTTTAGCACCCACACTCAAACGAGACTGTGCTGCCCAATTGCCTCAAATGAATGAGCACGGTGAGCGCGGCCCACATATTTGCTTGTGCGGGGACTCTGTGACTCTAACGGTGATTCATTGTTTGCAGCAGTATTTTGCCAAGACTGCGCGTGTGTGTGTGTGGAGGCATGATGCCGATCAGGTTGTTGTTTTAGACATTGATTCTGTCATGTTTCACGTGACTCCATCAGCTTTGCATACCCCTATTGTTCCAGTTTATGCTTGTTGGCCTTTCTTGTAGTCAAACAGCTTGTTGTTCCCATGATGAAGAAGATACAGTGCCCAGAGTTATTAAAAAAAATTAAAAAAAAGGCGGGAGCTGCATTTATACAACATTTTTCCATGTGAATTGTAAGCTCAAAACACTTTACAGTGATGCGTCACATTTACCCATTTTCTCTCACTCATACACACTGATGATAGGGTGCTGCCATGTAAGGCACCCACAACACAAAGCCACTGAGTAAAGCAAAACTGCACATTTCAGAGTGGCCTTTTATTGTGGCCAGCCTAAGGCACACCTGTGAGATAAGATGGATTATCTTGGCAAAGGAGAAGTGCTCACTAACACAGATTTGTGAACAATATTTGAGCAAAATGGGTCTGGTCTTTTGTGTATATAGAAAAGGTTTTAGCTCTTTGAGTTCAGCTCATGAAAAATAGGAGCAAAAACAAAAGCATTGTTTATATTTTTGTTCAGTATATGTGCAGTATCCAATCAGATAGTGCCTGAATAACTTTATCAAGTAAAGGTATGGTGGGATAATCCTAGAGAATGTACAACTTCAGGTTTATTTTTGAACACCCACCCTCAATTTTTATTTTTTTTTATTAAAGTGATTAAACACTCACCCTAAATTAAATTAATTTTGTGACCTCATAACATTGTAAACAGCAAAAAGTACTTTTTTCAAGCCTATCCCGGCAGCTAGAGAAGCCTAACAGTGATGTCACACCTGGGCAGTACTTTGATGTGATCATTAGCCATGAATCAGATTGGGCAACACCATGAAAAGTCAGGCCACCAAAAACCCCTCCAAGACCAGAAATTTGTGTGTATGTAAGTGTCTGTAATTTCTGAAAATAATACCCCCCCCCCTTTTTTTTTTTATTATTATTTAGAAACTGAGGGTTTCAAGATCGATACCATGGGTACCTATCACGGCATGACACTGAAGTCTGTGACAGTAAGTTCAAAACTTTCTGATGTTTTCTTGTGAGAGAATTTTTTGGGGGACTCTCAAGTGTTGCTATATTTGTTTCTCCATTTAAAAATTCTAAAATTACATAATAATTGCAGAAACTAAAGTTATTTATTAAACTGATATTTATTTTTACTGATCAGGAACTGCCTTTTCTTGGGCCCCATCCACACTGTGACGAGTTCAGGCATATCCACAAAAGTTTTGTATCCTACCGATGTCTTGCCTGCACGAAACCGATGTTTTCAAAGGCTGAAAATTCTAGTTTTTGAAAATGGGCCCCCGAGTGGACAAATCTGAAAACACCACCTTTGTGGTTTTGTGTGTGTATAAGCAATACACAACTTTTATGAAACTGTCATAGCCAAACCTGTCAGCTGGCTGCAAGATGTCACGTAACAAGAAAGAACGAATGTTTTCCATGAACTTTCTACCAGTGTGCTAGCATCTATTTCTCATAATGGACAGCATGTTGTTGTGGTTGCGAGTCATGTCACAACCACAAGCACATCCTCTCATTGCGTTATCAACCCACAACCACAATGCATCATGAATTGCCTTCTCTTTATTTAGCTGTTTTTAACTGATTAGCAAAGCATGCATAACTGGCACAACATTCCTGTTCTGAATTGGTATGACTGTTTAAAAAAAATAAAAATAAAATAATATATATATATATATATATAAACCAAACGTAAAGTTCAAAGGGGTATATACTTATTATCCCCCCTTCCACTTGTAGACATGTTTTGTTTTAACCTTTCAAAGTTAAATGTTCGTATGACTAGTCTTGCTAGAACATTATAGTTTTCTAGTGTCTGGCTATATGGAAAAGAAACCGAACAATGTCATCCAATTGATTTTGTACACATTTGGGGTCACACTTTGTCTGCAACACAAATGCACAGATATCCACATCTTTGGACAATATTCTAACTTACTGAGATCCAAACAGTTGCCACAACACATTGAGTGCTAACCTGTCCTTGAAATCTGTGTTTTTCAGGAAGGTGCTTCTGCTCGGAAGGCCCAGACACCAGCTCTACAACCAGTCCCTCGTCCAGGTTTGTAACATGTGCACAATTTTACCAAGTGTTGTCTCATACTATCATTGTGGGACCAGATTTCGTTTACTTTATATACATACTAGCGCTTTGTCCGTGGGGATCCACAGGCTCTAGATTGGGTAGTGTTCATAAAATAGGTAGCTGACATTTTTCAAAAGTGGTAATAAATTGTGCAGACTTTCTATAATGAGTTGGAATAGTGTGTGATTCCAGAATGTTTTTAGAACCTAAGACCTGAACAGTTTTTTTTTTTTTTTTTGAAGAACTCGACCCTTTTAATTACGTAATATTTTTAAATGTTAATTTACTGTCTTAATGTATTTGTAAATTTAGGTTCTTGTTATCATATACACACTATTATTGTTACTACTACTACTATCAGTACTATATTATTAATAGTAGTATAATTATTTTTACTTCTATGTTGTCATTTGATTTTTTTTTTTTTTTTTTTTATGGACTAGTCCAGAATTTAAATATCAATGTCCATTGTTCAGTGTTGTTAGCTAATGTATGTAGCTTCCCTAAAAATATTAGTCCTCTCAACGTTCGGCTTTGGCACTGTTCATCCTTGTCGCAAATTACTGATGTATACCAAACGGCAAATGTCAGCTCTCCACAGTTTGTCCATGATCAAAATTGCATGCACACACAGCTGTTTGTCTTTTCAGCATTCTGCTGCAAGCAGATGCTTTAAATTTGACAGACAGTTGCGAAAGACATAAAAAAAAAACACATTTCACACATGGTATCAACATAACACTTAACTAAACTGACTAAACCAGTTGAACTACAAAAACACAATAAATCAATAACACTAACAACACTGTTCAGCTAACATGAACCAAAATAACATTTAAAACCCCAAACATCCATTGTTTATTGGTTTGACAAAATTGCTAATTTCCCTACAAATATTTGTCCTATCAACTTTCGGTTTTTGCAGTATTTATCTTTGACCCAAAATACATAAGCATGCCAAACAGGAAATGTCAGCTCTCCCTGATTTTTGCGTGATCAAAGCCATACACACACATGCCAACAGAGGCTAGTTGGCTATTACAATATAGATGATTTACCGCCCCCTGCTGGTATAGTGTGTGAGTCCATAATGTAGTTAGCAACATCCATTGTTCAATGTTGTTAGGTAATACCTGTAGTTTCTCCAAAAATATTTGTCCTATCATTCCATTTTGGCAGGGTTTATCCTTTACTCAAAATACATAAACATACCAAACGGCAAATGTCAGCTTCCACAGTTTCTCTGTGATCTAAGTTGCACATGTCTGTATATAATAATTGCATTTTTCTTTTCAGTATCACAAGCAAGGCCACCACCAAACCAGAAGAAAGGTAGATTTCCTTCATCCACTAAGAACATATGTGTGCAGCAGTGTTGGTCCTTTGTTGTTTATAAAGTACTTTCAAGACAAAAACCAAGTTAAACATGCTATCCAATGTAAATGAAGATAAATTATTTACTTACATTTGAACAATTGTGAATACAAACCACATCATATACATCGTATGTAACAACTTCAGTTTAATTAAAATCATACACTGATTATAAATGCAGATTATGAACTGCTATTACTTAGCACTGCCCCCAACACACACACACACACACACACACACATATATCCAAGATGCCTAATCTGTTTACATGTTTGTTTGTTCTTGATTTATTTACTTTTTTACTCAACAGGTTCCCGGACACCCATCATCATCATCCCAGCTGCCACCACCTCACTCATCACAATGCTTAATGCTAAAGATCTTCTGCAGGATCTCAAGTAAGTGTTTTTGTATTGTACTTGCTTCTTTCTTCTGTTAATTTGCTCATGTTTTATGGAGCCAACCATTGGAGACACAGAATTTCCAGAACTCTCTCTCTTCTGTGTTAAACTTGAAAGAATGCCGTTCAAGTCAGTTTCCTTCATACTCTGATTACGTTTATACTGAGGATGTAGCACGCACACACAAGGTGTTGTTTGGACATAATTCAGCAACTCAGACCACTAGCAGTGGCCCGCTCCAGGTTAAACCTCTTTGCACGTAAATGTCAGTCACTCAAGGTTACACTGTGCTCCCCACCTGACATGTTAATGAGCCAAGGCACACATCTATTTCCCCCCTGCCAGACGATGGTCTATTGATTTATTTATAAGATGTCTCCGTAATGTGTATACGGACTCTGATCACTCACTGTATTGTGCCAAGCACAGGCAACCTGCCAATCAATCTGCCATCCGCATTTGTTTCACTGTCAAGACACCTCCGCACACACACACACACACACACATATATATATGTGTATATGTATATATGTGTGTATATGTGTATGTATATACACTCAACAAAAATATAAACGCAACACTTTTGGTTTTGCTCCCATTTTGTATGAGATGAACTCAAAGATCTAAAACTTTTTCCACATACACAATATTATTGTGGGCAGTCTAAGGCACACCTGTGCACTAATAATGGTGTCTAATCAGCATCTTGATATGGCACACCTGTGAGGTGGGATGGATTATCTCAGCAAAGAAGTGCTCACTATCACAGATTTAGACTGGTTTGTGAACAATATTTGAGGGAAATGGTGATATTGTGTATCTGGAAAAAGTTTTAGATCTTTGAGTTCATCTCATACGAAATGGGAGCAAAACCAAAGGTGTTGCATTTATATTTTTGTTGAGTGTATGTATGTGTACATTATATATATGTATGTGTGTGTGTGTGTGTATATGTGTGTTTAGTAGCCAAGTTGCCTTTGTGTGCATGTATATGGCTTAGATCTTGCAGAAACTGGGGAGAGTTGACATTTGCCGTTTGGTATGCTTATGTATTTTGGTCAAGGATGAACGCTGAAAAAAACAGAACGTTCATAGGACTAATATTTTTGGAGAAATTAGCAATTTTAGATAACTGGTAAACAATGGATGTTGTGCTGCAATGCACCATGGGAGTTTTGGGGTTTTAAATATTATATTTCATGTTAGTTTAACAGTGCTGTTAGTGTTACGAATTATTCTGTTTTTGTAGTTCAGTTGATTTAGTCAGTTAAGTCTCATGTTGCCGTTACCATGAGTGAGTTAAGTTTCATGTTGCTGGTACCATAACTGAGAAGTGTTTTGCGTTTGTCTTTTGTCTGTCTAAAAAAAATGGAAGCACCTGCTTGTGGCAGAATGCAGAAAAGACAAAAAGCTCTCCCTGTGTGCTTGCAACGTAGATCACAGAGAAGCTGGGGAGAGCTGACATTTGCCATTTGGAAACACTACCCAATCTAGAGCCCGTGGCTCCCCATGGGCAACGTGCTAGTATGTGTCTGTATGTATATGTGTGTATAAATATTTTTTATATAATTAATTTTTTCCCCCTCAGGAAAAAGTGACTTTTTTGATTTGTGATCTTGTCAACTTGTAGGTTTTCAGCTATGTCTGATTCAATTTTTCATGTTCCAACACCAATACAACACTCTTTAGTGGCATAAATTGTCATTTGACCATGGTGACAGCAGGTATTAAAACTAATTTGTTTTGGGGGGTGGGAGGCTTTGTGGCATGTCGTCTGTTTATTGCGATATCTCAAAAACTAACTTTTTTTTTTTTTTTTTAGTAAGGTTGTAATGTGGGTCATTCACATTGACCTCGTCTAAAAATCATATTCATAGATTTGTTCGTTTGGAAATGGTTGCCGTTTTATGCCAAAAACAGCCAGTTTGGGTATTTGGACCCTGTTTTCTCCAAAATTGTTCGATAACTTTTCTTTTAATTTAACAAGGGCACAATATTGGTTATTGACATGGTTCCCTTCCCAAAAATATTTGTGTGGAGATGGCGGCCATTTTTAGGCCGAAAATGGCCATTTTTCCTTGGGCTTTAATTGAGGAACCTGCAACGCCTGTGACACTCTAGTTTAATAGGCCTGCATGCAGTAGTTTCAAGAAGTGAGCACTTGCAAAACATGTGCTGGATCTCATCTGAACGACAGTGAAAATGATGCTGCAGCTTTGCTTATTGAGGTCTGTCTATGACCACCAAGTCGTTTTTTTTTCTTCTCCGAATTTAGTGATAGAAAGTTAAACAACTTCCAAATGTTCACAGCAATGAGACAAGCCTCCTCATATGTGTGTTTATCATCCTTAATGGGCTAATTAAATGAGAAAAGTTGAACATTTTATTTTAACATTCCAGGTTTGTCACATCTGATGACAAAAAGAAACAAGGCATCCCACGTGACAATGAGGTTCTGCTTCATCGACGCAAAGATCAGGTCCAGCCTGGGGGCACAACGCTTGCTGTTACTGTGCCTTACCGTGTCATTGACCAGCCACTCAAACTGGCCCCACAGGATTGGTGAGCATTTTTTTGATATGGCGTTTGATTACCGCACCAACGGGAAACTTTTAACTGGTTGCGTCAGTAATGTGGTAACAAATGCTCACTTAATATAATTGTAAGATAAATGTATGAAATGGAACTTGGTGGATAATTTCAGAATTTTATTTCTAAGGCAGTTTAGACTAATTTTAGAACTTGTTAAAATTCTAAAATTACAGCACCAACAATTGATCAGTCTAATAGAGCAAAATGTCAGGTTTAATTTATTTTTTTTCTCTCACCATGGGTGAACTGCTGTTCTGTTTTTCGTTGCGATCGGTTCTGCATTAACACAACCAGAGGATGTGTGCAGACTTTGATTTAAAATTAAAGTGTAAATATTTTATTAAAACTCACCACAGGTGTGCTGTTCTTGTTTGTTGCATCTCAACTGCACTGTGAGTCAAGAATAACAGTTTGAAAGTGCTCAGGGCTGCTGCACAAACGGGCAGAAGAACTGCTCACCACATCCAGCTCTAATATACTGAAAATAGGAAGATGGGAATACTGGTATGTAAGGCTGGGCGATATGACTTAAAATTCATATCACGATATAAATTGAATCCCTTCACAGTAACAGTATATATCACGATATAAACGTAAGTGTACACATTATAATGGAAGTGTTTCTGAATCGGTCACATAGTCCCTTTGCAAAACTAAATTGATTCAAATAAACAAATAAACATAAACAGATATAATTAATTTTGAGTGCCCGATTCTCTAACTTGTTAGACATGTATTTTTATGTATTGGAATAATCTCACTTCGCCATTCCTGCTTCTGTTCACCAGAAGGCAGTGTTAATTTGTCTACTTTTGGTGGTGTTTTCTCCAGAAAGACACTGCCACATGGTTTGATGTTCCTGATTGGCTCATATCATGGGTTCCACCACTGATAAGCAAGTGGGTTTTTTTTTTTTTTTTTTTTTTCTCCCTCTGCTCTCCTGCCCCAAGATGGAACTCAGCTCAGTTGAGGATATGTGAGACTGTTTACTGCGGCTTTCTGCAAATACGCGAACCAAATATGACCATAAAAATTCACAAAAAAACCCATTGCGGAAATCAGGTTATAGTAGGCCTATTAACATAATTTAAAAACTTGTATAAAGCTTGAAGCATATACTTTTAAAACACATTGAAACAGAGACTGAGATGGTGAATTTAATGGGACAATTGCTTAATTTGGTCATGTGACTTTTACATGAGCAAATTGTCAGTGACTCCAGAGGGTTAAAATAACTGATAATTTTACACTCTTACAAGGAGAAGTTTTATTCTGCTGAGGTGAAGCTGGAGCCTGTGACCAAAACACTGACTGCAGCCTTTTCCAGTCGTTCAGTCATTGAGGAAGATATTGTGATGTCATCAACAAGCATTACCGTGATTGGTTAGTGGAGTCTGAAGCTCTATGGTTGGACAGATTTATACCCTGAACCAAGTATATCGTTTATATCACCCACCCCTACCGTTATGCGTACTAAATATCTTATACAGGTGTGTCGATAATAACATAACCCAACCCCCAAACCATTATATTTATAGTTTTTGGTAATTTTTATGTTTTCCTGTTAATCCATCTGTGATGTTCACACAGTTTCCCATAAACTTTGATTTCAGGGACCGTGTGGTGGCCGTGTTTGTGCAGGGACCTGCTTGGCAGTTTAAGGGCTGGCCCTGGCTGTTGCCTGATGGATCACCTGTAGACATTTTCGCCAAAAGTAAGTGATACTGTCGATAATTAAGTTTGTGGCAGTGGTTCTACAGTTCCCTCCAGTGGTGCCAGAGAACACCCTGTCAACGAGTGTGTATTATGAAGTTCAGACAAGAGCATTCTGGGTGTCTTTTGAGTTGTCTCAGGCCCAGTCCACATTACCTTGTTTTCGTTCCAAGCGCCGGTGTCCCAGACCAATCGGTTCCCCCATAAAAATCAGTCCGCCTGCCTTCACTGCACATGCGTCATTTCGGAGCTCAGCAGCTCATCTGAGACAGTCTTCACCCAAAGCAGTCAATTGGATTAATGTGATTATTAACCATCACATGACAAGCTAAAACCTCTTAAATCATTCTAAAGTCAGTTTTAAGCAGAAACGAGGCTGCTTTAAGCAGAAATGAGGCGATACTCGCTGACGTTTTGAAATGACCGATGCGCAGTGAACCCATCAGCTAGTAGCTCGTGTAGCTGTGGCGCTCTGATCGCTTCCTCTATCTTTTATGATGAAATGATGCTGAATTTATGTGGAAATGATTGTTGTACAAAAGCTTCAGATATCTGTCGCTGAGATAGAAATAGATCATGACTGGAGTGCAGTTTTAAGCAGAAACGACGTGATAATCAGTGAACCGCAGTTAATGACGCATGTGGACTGATTTTTAGGGGGACTGTTCGCCCGGCAACACTGGCTTTAAACCAGATGTCTCAAAATGGTTCCAGAAAGGGCCGAGAGGATGCAGGTTTTCTGTGCAGCCGTCCGCTTCAGCAGGTGATTTCATTGATGAACTGGTTCCACCTGCTCAAAGTGATGTTAATCAGTGAAATCACCTGCTGAAGCGGACGGCTGCACAGAAAACCTGCATCCTCTCGGCCCTTTCTGGAACCATTTTGAGACCTCTGCTTTAAACAAATACGGCACAAGGCCATATCTGAACCTGTCTCCATCCACATTTCTCAGAGCTCTCAAGTCTCACATGCTTTAAAGCAGTCCTGTCACGTCTCTCACATTTGATGTGAGACTCAACATGTTGTCATGCTAATGCATGACATTCTCCAGCATTTCACCGCTTATGACCTGCAAGACAAGATTTGGCAGAAAATAAGTCCCTGCGCGTATCTCAACTTGAGAGCCCTGATTTCTTCTTCAGCATTTGGAGCACTCAGAGCTGTTAAAGTAGTGTTCAGTAGTGCCAGCAGACTTTATTGTTTAATTGTGCTGGTTTGGATAACTTAGGATTCATTTGTTCAAGTATATTGTATTTAGACTTATAAACATTCTTAATAATAATAATAAATTTTATTTATAACGCACTGTACATTTACAAGAAAATCTCAGTGCTACAGCATAAAAATGAACAGAAACAAATTAAAATTACACCTTAAAAGCTTTTCTAAATAAAAGTTTTAAGCTGCTTTTTTGAAAGACGCCACAGACTGTGATGCTCTCAGGTGTTGGGGCAGGGCATTCCAGAGTCGTGGGGCAGCTGCCTGAAAAGATCTGTCCCCCATGGTGTGGAGCTTGGTCCGAGGTTGGCAGAGGCAATTTGAGTCAGTGGACCGGAGGCATCGGGTGGTGGTTTGTGGAGTGAGAAGCTCTGTCAGGAAGTCCAAGGCGCGGCCATGGAGGCACTGGGAGGTCAGCAGACAGATCTTGTAATCAATCCTCTGCTGGACCAGGAGCCAATGGAGGGACTGAAGTATGGGGGTGATGTGGTCATATTTGCGTCTCCCGATGAGGAGGGGGCAAATTATATGGCTGCAACGCTACACTCGCTCTGATTGGCTGATTTTTTTTTTTTTTTTTTTTTTTTTTTTTTTTTTTTTTTTTTTTTTACGTTTTATTGAAATTTTAACATATTAAAGACAGAACCACACAAAACACACACAAACAACACCGAAAAGCAAATCAGAACTAAAAACACTGAGCAGTCTGAGTTACGCATGGATAAGTCGGGGGGGGGGGGGGAATGTAGTCAATTAACCTACATACAGACCTATTCAATTAGAAAAGCCTAAGGTTCTCCACTTCAACATACCTGTGCCCCTCTGCAAGATATCCCTAAGATCACCGGGCAAGTATTCCAATAGAGGGCGCCATAAGTCCAGATATTTATCGTTACCCCTTAACTTTGCACTTTCCATCGGTAATGCTCTAAAAATTTCATTATACCATTGAGTTACTGTTGGTGGCTTCTCCTTAATCCAGTTAAACAAAATACATTTTCATGCTAAGAATAAAAGCTTTCTCAATAATTTTGATTCATTTTTGTTCGTCAATTTAATGGGAGATGGCAGCTCTAATAGAAACTGGCCCGGATCCTTACAAATTCTCATCTTCAGTATAGCACTGATTTCCTTAGTTACACAAGACCAATATTTAACTGTTTTTGGACAACTCCATAAACAATGCAAATATGTCCCATTAGCTAATCAGTATTTTTCTTCAAAATGTTCCTAATACTTGGTGAGATGTAAATACCTAGATATGTGAATCCAGAGTCAGACAAAGTAAATGGGAAATCATCAATTATACTACAATTTCCTAATGGCATGGCATTTGTTTTGTCAAAATTAACCTTATAACCTGACAAGGAACCAAATGTTTTTATAACAGATAAAACAGCAGGAATTGAGTTCTCAGGTTTAGACATAAACAGCAAAACATCATCTGCATATAGTGAAATTCTATGTTCGAGCCCTCCCATTTTATATCCAGAAATACAGTTCGAGTTCGAATAGCTTCTGCCAGTGGCTCAATTGCCAAAGCAGAAATTTGTGTGGACATTGGATCGCCTTGACGTGTCGATCTTCCAAGCCTAAACTCCGCCAATCTCATACCGTTCGCCATTACACTTGCTTAAGTGTGTGTGTGTGTGTGTATGTATATATATGTGTGTATGTGTATATATGTGTGTGTGTGTGTGTGTATGTGTATATATATGTGTGTGTGTGTGTATGAGGTCTGTGAGAAAAGAAACGGACCTTTTTATTTTTTTCAAAAACTATATGGATTTGAATCACGTACGATTACGTCAGCCAAGCTTGAACCCTCGTGCGCATGCGTGAGTTTTTTCACGCCTGTCGGTTGCGTCATTCGCCTGTGGGCAGGCTTTGAGTGAGCACTGGTCCACCCCTCCCGTCGGAATTCCTTTGTCTGACTACTTGCTGAGAGACTGGCGCTTTGCTTTATCAAAATTTTTTTCAGAAACTGAGGCAGATCCAAGTGGACACCATTTGAGAAATTCAGACGGTTTTCGGTGAAAATTTTAAAGGCTGATGAGAGATTATGGAGTGTTACTGTCGCTTTAAGGACTGCCCACGGAGCCGGACGGCGCGCCGCACCCAGAGCCGCCGTCGTCAGCCTGTTTCAAGCTGAAAACTTCCAAATTTAAGCTTCTGTTGACCCAGGACGTCGTGAGAGAACAGAGAAGTTTCAGAAGAGGTCGGGATCAGCAGTTTATCCGGACATTCCACTGTTAGAGATTTTGTAATGAAAGACGTGCGGATGGATTCGCGTGTCGGGACGTAGCCGCTCATCGCGCGGCGCCACATGAAAACGCCTCCATGTTGATAACCATTCGTAAGATTTAGGCGGCTTTCGATGGCTTTCAGTCGAGTGAGTATCCGAGAAATTGTTTAACAGCTGGGCATGTTCAAACTTGTCCTGTAAGGCTTCCAACGGAGGTGTTTTGCTGTGGCGCCGCGCGATGAGCGGCTGGGTGCCGACGTGCGAATCAGTCCGCACGTCTTTCATTACAAAATCTCCTTTAACAGTGGAATGTCCGGATAAACTGCTGATCCCGACCTCTTCTGAAACTTCTCTGTTCTCTCACGACGTCCTGGGTCAACAGAGGCTTAAATTTGGAAGTTTTCAGCTCGAAACAGGCTGACGACGGCGGCTCTGGGCGCGGCGCGCCATCTGGCTCCGTGGGCAGTCCTTAAAGCGACAGTAACACTCCATAATCTCTCATCAGCCCTTAAAATTTTCACCGAAAACTGTCTGAATTTCTCGAATGGTGTCCACTCGGATCTGCCTCACAGTTTCTGAAAAAATTTTGATAAAGCAAAGCACCAGTCTCTCAGCAAGTTGTCAGACAAAGGAATTCCGAGGGGAGGGGTGGACCAGTGCTCACTCAAAGCCTGCCCACAGGCAAATGACGCAACCGACAGGCATGAAAAAACTCACGTATGCGCACGAGGGTTCAAGCTTGTCTGATGTAATCGCACGTGATTCAAATCCATATAGTTTTAGAAAAAAATAAAAAGGTCCGTTTCTTTTCTCACAGACCTCGTGTGTGTGTGTATACCATACTTCTCCATAACCGCAAACAAATATGTCCATTCCACACGGTCAAATGCTTTTTCAGCATAAAGTGATATGACAAAGCCCTATGATTTAGTAAAATTGCAGTGTTAAGTAATATTCAACAGCTTCAGCATGTTATTAAAGTCTGTTCTTAATGAAACCTGTTTGATCTTGTCTAACTAAAGTTAGTAAATAATTTTCTAATCTTTTTGCTAATATTTTTGAAAAAATCTTGCTGTCTACATTTATCAAACTAATTGGGTGATAAAAGCTCCACTGGTCCGCTGGTTTCCCTTTCTTTAATATTAAGGAAATGTTGGCTGAATATAATGTTGTTGGGAGAGTGCCCGTTTCTGCCTAATGTCGGTACATATTTAAAAGTGGTCTAACTAATTGATCTTGAAAAATTTTGTAAAACTCCGGACCATATCCATCAGGCCCACCCACCTTTCCACTTTGAAGAGATTTAATTGCAGTTAGCACCTCTTCTTTCATTATTGCCGCACCCAGGGTGGTCTCATCTTCCTCTGACAAGGATGATAAGTCCAATTTTTCCAGGAAATTAAAAACATCCTCTGATAATAAATTTTATGATGATAATTTTCGATTATACGAGGTATCTTGTAAAACTAACCGGCAGTTTTATAAAAAAAAAAAAAACAAAAAAAAACTATATGGATTTGAATGACATGCGATTACACCAATCATGCTTGAACCCTCGTGCGCATGCGTGAGTTTTTTCACGCGTGTCGGTGACGTCATTTCCCTGTGGGCAGGCCTTGAGTGAGATGTGGTCCCGCCCTCTCGGCTGAATTCCTTTGTTTCACACGCTGCTCGAGACAGCGCCCGTTGCTTTATCAAACTTTTATCTGGACCTGTGAGGAATATCCGAGTGGACACTATTCGAGAAATTCAGCTGGTTTTCGGTGAAAAGTTTAACGGCTGATGAGAGATTATGGGGTGTTTCTGTCGCTGTAAGGACTTCCCACGGAGCGGGATGTCATGCAGCGCTTCCAGGCGCCGTCGTCGGCCTGTTTCGACCTAAAAACATCCTAATTTAAGGCTCTGTTGACCCAGGATGTTGTGAGAGAACAGAGAAGATTCAGAAGAGGCCGGCATGAGGACTTTATGCGGACATTCCACTGTTTAAGGACATTTTTTAATGAAAGACGTGTGCGCAAATTCGCCGAGTCGTTTCCGTGACGACTCGGTGAATCTGTGTGCGCCGCGACAGGAAAAACACCTCCGTGTTGAAAACCATTTGTAAAATTCAGGCGGCTTTTGATGGCTTTCAACAAGTAACTGAAAAATTGTTTAACAGCTTGGGCATGTTCCAACTTGCCCATTAAGGTTTACAACGGAGGTGTTTTTCCTGTCGCGACCCCCCGCGGTCGGGTCCGGCCCGACATGCGACTCTGCCCGCACGTTCTTTCATTACAAAATGTCCGTTAACAATGGAATGTCCGAATAAACTCCTCATGCCAACTTCTTCTGAAAGTTCTCTGTTCTCTGACGACTTACTGGGCCAACAGAGCCTGAAATGTGGAAGTTTTCAACTTGAAAGGGCGAGACGCTGCCGCCTCAAAGCGCAGATCGCCATCAGGTGCCGTGGGCCGTCCTTAAAGCGACACTACCAGACCAAGATCTCTCATCAGCTGTTAAAATTTTTACCGAAAACCAGCTGAATTTATCGACTGGTGTCCACTCAGTTGTGCCTTACAGTTTTGAAAAAATTTTGATCAAACAAAGCAGCAGTCTTTGAGCCATTCCTAAACAATGAAAAAAGCGACGAGAGGGTGGGCCACTCCTCACTCAAAGACTGCCCACAGGCGAATGACGTAACCGACAGGCGTGAAAAAACTCTCGCATGCCCACGAGGGTTCAAGCATGTCTGATGTAATCACACGTGATTCAAATCCATATGGTTTTTGAAAAAAAGAAGTCGGATACTTTTCTAATAGACCTCGTATTTACCAGCTCTCTGCTTTCGTAATGGTTTTGGCCCTCGTCATGTTTTAGTGAGGATATAGCGTGAGTATCTTGTCGACCAGCTGCTAGCCATGCCAGCAGTCGCCCTGGTTTGTCTCCCATTTCAAACAGTTGCTAGCTGTGCCAGCAGTCGGCCTGGTTTGTCTCCCATTCCAAACAGTCTATGTCCAGCATGGAAAAGGCTAGCCTCCGCTTTCTTGGTTAGCAATTGATTTAGAGCTGATTGGGTGGTTTCCACCTTTCGATGCAAAGCTGGTGTATAGCCACTCTTAAGTTGCATTTCCAAATTATGTAACCCACATTCCAGCTCTAATTGTTGTTTACTTGCCTCCCTTTTCCTAGCTGTACTATACGATATTATAGACCCCCTTAAAAAGGCTTTTAGTGCCTCCCAAAGAATAGATGGATTTGTATTTTCATTATCATTAGTTAACATATAAAGCTCAGTTTGATCTTTGATAAAAGTGACAAAGGGCTGTTTAAAAGTGATGGATTAAATCGCCAATTGGGTGCAAATTGTTGTGGCATCACCTGCATATGTACATCTGCATGGTCAGACAGTACCCGTGTGCCAGTGCAACATGTTTGTACCCTATCCAGCACAGATCTAGAAGCAAAAAAGTAATCAATTTGTGAAAAACGATGCGGATTTGAATAAAATGTGTAATCTTTCTCAAGCGGATGGATAACTCTCCATATATCAAACAATTGTAGATCAGAATATAATTTCTTAGTTGCCTCTCTCAGAAGCTAAGTTTTTAGCTGCAGGTTGTTGGTCCATCTCAGGATCCATAGTACAACTAAAATCACCTGCCAGAATACTAAATTTGGTCATGTTAGAAGAGACTTCAGCAAAAAGTGTAGAGTAAAAGTCTTTTAAATAAACATTCGGAGCATAATACAACCAATAAGAATACTTTCCCCATACAAATAGCCTCTAATAAGAACATATCTACAGTAGTGTTCAGAATAATAGTAGTCCTATGTGACTAAAAACATTAATCCAGGTTTTGAGTAAATTTCTTATTGTTACATGGGAAACAAGGTACCAGTAGATTCTCACAAATCCAACAAGACCAAGCATTCATGATATGCACACTCTTAAGGCTATGAAATTGGGCTATTAGTAAAAAAACATAGAAAAGGGGGTGTTCACAATAATAGTAGTGTGGCATTCAGTCAGTGAGTTTGTCAATTTTGTGGAACAAACAGCTGTGAATCAGGTGTCCCCTATTTAAGGATGAAGCCAGCACCTGTTGAACATGCTTTTCTCTTTGAAAGACAGGAAAATGGGACGTTCAAGACATTGTTCAGAAGAACAGCATAGTTTGATTAAAAAGTTGATTGGAGAGGGGAAAACGCAGGGTTATACACAGGTGCAAAAATTTATAGACTGTTCATTTACAATGATCTCCAATGCTTTAAAATGGACAAAAAAAAACAGAGACGTGGAAGAAAATGGAAAACAACCATCAAAATGGATAGAAGAATAACCAGAATGGCAAAGGCTCACCCATTGATCAGCTCCAGGATGATCAAAGACAGTCTGAAGTTACCTGTAATTGCTGCAACAGTTAGACGCCTGTGTGAAGCTAATTTATTTGCAAGAATCCCCCGCAATGTCCCTCTCTTAAATAAGACGTGCAGAAGCAGTGGCGGTCCTAGAGTGATTTACTCCCCGGGCGGCTCCCCCATGCACACTAACGTGGCCACCACCTCTTCCCCACCACCCATGAAAACACTAACTTCGTCCAGAACACCCACAATCCCACAAATTAACTCACAACAGCTGTTTTCAAGAACAAATTTCCAGTTTTAATGACTACTGCAATAATAAACATAAAGATAAACAATAATTACTTCAATAAAGTTTTTGAACATAAAAAACAAATGACTCGGTGACTTCACATTACAACTATGTACAGTACAGGTATTTAAGAAAGCACAACTGCACTACAGCACCACCCGATGGTCAAAATATTGCACGTTATTTAGTTTTACCAACACAGTGCACTTTGCATTATCATAGAGTACCATTCACCATAATGAACAAGACCTAAACCTCCATTAAAGTCACACCATATAAATAACAAAAGAAGTTAAACAATCTGTATATTACAGAATACCATGAAGTGACAAAAAATGTACAAAAAACCCTATACATTAAAGTGGCAAAAATGGTAAAGCGCAATCATGTATCATAAATAAATGAACTAACGACAGAGGTAAATTCTATACCCATTACTGTACACATAAGAAGAAATAACAAACACTATTGTGTATCATAAGTAACAGGAAGCAACAAGTGAAGAAGTTAACACTCTTTAAAGGCAAAAATGGCAAACGACAATTTGTCATAAATAAGAAGTGCAAAAGAAGTAAGAGGAAAACAGTCTATATACAAAAGTTTGCAGGAGGGCATCATAATTGTTTGCCACAGTGCTCACTAGCCGTGATGTGAAATTCCATCGAGTAGGAGCATTTCTGGGCAACCTTGAGCAGCCTGCAGACTCAAAAGACATCCTCTTTGTGGATTTTAAGAAAAATGTGGCAAACCCAGAGAGTGATGCAAAAAATATTCTGCACTCAGATAAGCATTTAGCCCCCTGAGACAGAACCAGATTCAGTCTGCGTGCATAGCAATGCACAAACATTGCACTAGGGCTATTGCTTTAACTTTGGCCTGCAAACTGTTGAGAGCTGAAGCCATGAGAGCAGCCATGGCTTCTTCGTAAGGAAGACTATCAAATGGCTTCGCCAAAATCTGTTCCACAACATTCAGATTGTCTGCCATTATGTGCAGCTTACTACCTAGCTAGCTCACTAGCTGGAACTGGCGCGAGGCTAGTGTGAAGTGTGTCCGCCTGTGAGTGCTTTGTGACGATGGAGGGGCTCAGCAGCACCCGCTGCTCGGTAGGGACAGAAACTGCGATAGAAGTCAGAAAGAGTGATAGAAATCAGTCTCCAAACACAAGCAGCTACAAAAAAACCCACCAGAAATAGAAGCTCGATTTGTCGCTAGTCGTTTTTAACAAAGAAAATACCGCTAAGTGGATTAGGAAAGTCTCCGGTTCAACTCGGAACACAATCAAAATTAAATGTTCCCACAGATGTTTACACCAAAAGATCGCTGATTCGCTCATTTCTCTGTCAATCAAAAAGGGATTCAGCCTCAGACAGATCATCCAATCATCATGCAGAAGTTGACTGTCCGGGCCAGCCCACTGCCCCATAGACCCCCAAAGACGCTGAGCATCCGATGGGCGGGACAAAGCCCAGCATTTATCCAATGACTCGTCTCGTTTCGCTGCAATCTTTGCTTCGCTATTGAACTCTGTGGACGCTCAGCGTCCACACTGTTTAAAGCACTGTGAAACTGCGGGAATACATAAATCGATACATACCTTTTTCCTTTGCTCGTTTCTCCTCTTCTTCTTTCTTTTTCTTTCGAAATTGGGCACCTGATGGCTTTGATCGTTTCCTATCCGTGATTCTGTCTTACTTAGTTTCGACCACCTCCTCGTCCAAACATTGAATGATTCCCCCCTGCAGCGTTGCTCACCCAACGCGAGAGGTGAGACTGTCGCTGAACCATTTCAACTTGACCAATTGACCACCACGACCACCATAATCTTGGGAATTCCTTCGGTTCATCATACACAACACAGAATCAAACCTAATGGGAATGTAGAGAATTTCGAAACCTTTATTTGAAATATTATACAATAATAGAGCAGAGCGTGTTGACAGATGATGATGTGATCTGAGGACAGTGGATTGTACAGGCGCCAGATGCGCGCCTCCCACCATGGGACGGGGGGAAGGGGGAAGATGGGGGCGCCGCTCTGCCGTAATGTAACCATGGACCCACCCCACCCCCACCCCGTTTTTTTTTTTTTTTTTTTTCCTGCACGGTCGTGCCGCCCGGTCGGCCCGCCTCCAGGACCGCCCCTGTGCAGAAGAGGTTACAATTTGCCAAAGAACACATCAACTGGCCTAAAGAGAAATGGAGGAATATTTTGTGGACTGATGAGAGTAAAATTGTTCTTTTTGGGGTCCAAGGGCTGCAGACAGTTTGTGAGACGACCCCCAAACTCTGAATTCAAGCCACAGTTCAAAGTGAAGACAGTGAAGCATGGTGGTGCAAGCATCATGATATGGGCATGTTTCTCCTACTATGGTGTTGGACCTATATATCGCATACCAGGTATCATGGATCAGTTTGGATATGTCAGAATACTTGAAGAGGTCATGTTGCCTTATGCTGAAGAGGACATGCCCTTGAAATGGGTGTTTCAACAAGACAATGCCCCCAAGCACACTAGTAACTGAGCAAAATCTTGGTTCCAAACCAACAAAATTAATGCCTCGCAGATGTGAAGAAATCATGAAACACTGTGGTTATACAACTAAATACTAGTTTAGTGATTCACAGGATTGCTAAAAAACAGTTTGAACATAAGTTTTGAGTTTGTAGCGTCAACAGCAGATGCTACTATTATTGTGAACACCCCCTTTTCTACTTTTTTTTTTTACTAATAGCCGAATTTCATAGCCTTAAGAGTGTGCATATCATGAATGCTTGGTCTTGTTGGATTTGTGAGAATCTACTGACTCTACTGGTACCTTGTTTCCCATGTAACGGTAAGAAATATACTCAAAACCTGGATTAATCTTTTTAGTCACATACGCTACTATTAATCTGAACACTACTGTACCCTGATCGTCTGTGATACATTTTTCTAAAGTAAATGGAGTATTTTTATTAATTAATATTGCCACACCTCTTTTACTAGATGAAAACAATGAATAGTACACTTGTCCAACCCACTCAAGCTTTTTCTGCTCATCATCAATAAGGTGAGTTTCTTGTAAAAGGGCTATGTTCCCCTTCTCCTTCTTAATCCACATTAGTATTCTTTACGTTTAACTGTGTTATTTATTCCTTTGACATTGTCGCGGCTCGTCTTTAGTCTTCTCAGGATGTCGCCTTTTAGGTAACACAAACTAATTGCAAGTGATATGCTAGAAAATGACACAACACTTTAGAATAATTCAGCCTTAAGCAAGATAAAATGCACAGAGTTTTTAAGTTTATTTAAGCCTTTGACACAAAGCTTAGACAAACTGAGTCCTCTAGAGAGACTGAATATGACAACCGCGCTCGTCTATTTATTGGAGACCCGCGGGCATCGCTCCTCCTTCGACTTTTTTTATTTATTTCATTCCCAAGACATGGTTTTCTATTGGAAGTGTCCTCTAGTGAACCCTAAGCAGGTGTTAGGCCATTATTTCAATGTGACAAACGCTCCCATTAAAACATGAAGGATTTACAACTGATTTTTTTAAAAGACCTTCAGCCACAGGTGCAGCTGGGCTGAGGCCCCCTCCGCACGTGGCCTCAGCCACACGTGCAGCTGGCCTGAGGCCCCTGCACGCGGCCTGCGGGAAAGCACCTAAAAGGCCTTGGAAAGCCCCTGACAGACTAAATGACTAATAGAGCCCTTTTTTGGGGTTGAACACCTGCTAGTTCAACCAGAGGACATACAGTTCGGATCAGGACACTTGATAGTTCATCACAGTTCAAATATGGACCTAAAAATTCTTCTACAGTCCCTCCTCTGGGACTCGAAAGAGTCCCATTACATCAACTATACTCTTGGGTTGTTTACTGACAAGACATCCTCATTTGTGCATTGCAATAAAAAAGAAAAACACAGCACTCGACTTACTGATAACTCTGGTGCGGATATGAATATCAGTGATACTTCACACGGTAAATATATTGCAGTGCAGGTGAACCTACATACTAAGGCACAAGGTGAGCAATTAGCTGGATTATATCAACACAAGGTGACATTCAAACATTGAGTTTTGGTGTAATTCAAGGCACTTAAAATGGCCACATAAAACAAGTTACATCAACCTCTTAATCATGGCAAAGTAAAGGCTTCACATTGACATCAGTGCAACCAATCATCTTCTGGCATCTATTGACTCACTCAACCAGAGGCTCCAACCCATTATACTTGGTTCTACATATTATTTTGTTAAAGCGTCACACATTTATTATTTAAATGCATCAAATAACCCCTACGTTACCACTATTTAGTCAACCAATCAAGTAACTATTCTAAGGTTAGCGCAGCTATGTCTAGTTAAATGATAAACACAATAAATGGTTTCCCTTCATGTCCGTCCTTAAGTCATTTGCCTTAGTCAATCGTATAATGGTTTTCATTATAGGCCATTTCTCAACATTCTCCACTTTGTTTTTCTTATTTTTCAGCTTGTTTTCTAATGCCCGTTTTGGCCAGACACCAAATTTAGGCAATGCATGTCTCTTGAGGCATGCTATAATTTAAGAAAAAAGGGGTCCCTATGGTGCATCTTTACTACTAAATCTACAAACACGCCGTGTAAGGGTCCCCTTTTTATAACTTTGCAATGTGATATCTATGTGTATGCATTTAGCTTTATCTGTGTTACGCAGATGATGGTAAGGACAGACATTTACCCAACCTTCGTTACTAACATATATCCTTCTTTGTTTTATTTACACTCAGATTTCTGAAACCAGTCCGCAATTCAAACTCAAGAACCAAGATCATAGTCCGTGTTCAGTGCCATTACGTCAGTCCGCGCTCCTCAGCATTTACTCAGCATCTGAAGTTTTGGGAGAAGTTGGGGAACATGGGGAGGTTGGCCTTTCAGGGGTAGTGGGGGGAGGATCAGGAATTCTGGCTTTCAGACAGTCGTGCAGTTCTCTGATGGATCTTTCCAGCTCCTTGTGCTGCTTGGCCAGGTTGTACAGGGCCCCCAGAGAATTCTTGCCCACATTCAGGGTGGTGGTGGCCAGCCCTAGCTGTTCCCTTTCCATATGCTCCATCATGCAGGCTAGCATGTCCATACTAGACTGAAGACCACACAGTTGAGTATGGAGGCCCTCCTGAGCACAAGAGATGTTGGCATTGTCACGGTGTATCCTGAACAGGTATGCAGCTGTCTGACTTAGTTGTGGCATGATTTCCTCAAATAGCTCATGGGGAATGTGATTTGTGAGGGGCAGGAGCTGCTCCAAGGTTTTTGGAACAGACTCTTGTGGAAGATGAAGCTCTCGAACCAAGATTGCCATGTCCTGTGGGGTGACCATGACCAGATTAAGGTTGTGCAGTCCAGGGGACAGGAAGTACAAGGGGGAAGGCATTTCGTGTGTGGGGGGAGTATTGTTGATGTCGCACAGGCAAGTGGGTGGGACACTCTGGGCATTTAGCAGCCTGTACAAAGCTCCCCTCTGTCCTGGTGGGTGAGTTCGGCTAAGGTCTACCCCTGCTGATCCTCCTCCAGAGGTACTGGGCTGATCAGAATATCTCTCCTGCCTTGGGGGTGGAAAGCTGGGGACAGGTCCTAGCAGTGAATTGGGTCTAGGATGCACTCGGGCGGTTGCTGCATATGGCCGACCTTGGCTGCCTCCCCTGGAGGGTATCGTTGCCACTGGCACATGTGACTGTCTCCATGGCATCTGCGGAAGGGGTGTGTTCCTGAGTCCAAAGGGTCCTTCAGGTGATGGTGGAGTCCTCGGGCCGACTCTTGCTGCAGGCAGATTCTGTGAAGCCGTCATCGCCAGGTGCTGGAACGATGAAGATCCTTCTGTTGCCAACTGGTTTAGCTGCTGGATGGATGGCGGCTGTGGCGACCAATCATGTCTCGACCATCCCTCCTGTATATCCTCTTCTCCAAACAGTTCTGAGAGTCCAATCAGACTTGATAGAGGCAGATCAGGCATAGGTCCCTGATCAGGGGAGTCTGGTCTCTCAGCCATACTCCTGTGTCCTAGTAATATACATATACGTTCATTATTACAGCTCCATGTCATTCTTTCAGGTATTGTCTATCCTATCCCTCATTTTTGTGGGTGCATGTGTGTGAATGTAAATGTGCGTGCATGTCTTCTTCCTCGTCTACAATATCACCAAGCACGGTCCATCCCAGTCCTCCCTATCTGGGGTGTACGCCACAATATTAGGGAGCTGGGGGCTGTCGGGGAGGATAATTGGTATTTCATCCATTTCCATGTATTCTGGTTCTCTGTCTGTTTCGTTTGTGCTTTCTTCCAGGGCTCGGATGGCTAACAGTGGGAGCTGTCCTACTGTGGATGAAATCAATTTATTGACCAGAAATTTTATCAAGGGAATACCACAACATATTACCAGCAAGACCGCCACCCCTGTTAGTGCCAAGATTACACCTATCTGGTATAACCAGTCTTTCCATGATATCCACCCTCTCCTTAGAGTCCCAAACAGTGAAAACAGTGGGCCAATATTCATTCCATTCCCTACAATGTATCCAGAATCGTCAGTTTCATTTCTCCCTCCTATGGAGTTACTTAACAGTTCCTGTTGCATCTCTTCAAGTGTGATTAAGAGCTCTGTCAAATTTCCGTCTTCCCCTGTACGCATGGGAATAGCTGTGCAACATTCGGTGGCTTTGATCATAATACAAACTCCTTGTTCATCAGCCATCATCATCTCGATAGCTAATCTATTTTGCATTGTCATTAGCGAGGTGGCGTGCAGTTGTTCGGTTAAGGCTCCTACTGCTGCCAATGTCCAGGTCAGGTATCTTTGCTGATTATACCACAAGTAATTAATCCACTGCACCTCCTGGAACCTAGAACGGATTTTTGGAGTAACCCCAAACAGAGCCAATGCCCATCCCCATTTATCCGCATCTTCATCTGCTTTAACTCTGCTACTGTCTATGGCTTCTAACTGTCGGGGTATCCCTTCTGGTATCCCGTTTCTTACTGTGATGTTGTAGTCTGTTTTAAACGTCATTATTCCTCTTTTCTTATGAAGTTTCTGTGGCATGGGTTGTATTGAATTTGGCATTTCAATTACTGTTATTGCTCCTGTGAGCATCACAGGAGCACAAAGGCCTTTCCAATTCGGGGACAGCGATGACAGGAGTTTCCTTTTTTGTCCGCATATCCAAAAGATGTCAGCTAAGGGTACCGTTCCCTTAGCTAAATTTGGAGTAGATACCCATGAAGCATGGGTGAGATTCAGTCCAATTACAGATCCCCCTGTGGCCGGTACTATTTGTTCACACTGTATGCCTGCTGCTGGCAGGGTGTGACAGACGGTAATGTTCCATGCTGTTTTGGCCGGTTTGTATTCTTGCTGCTTTTGCATACACTGTATGTGGTGTTTTGGCTGGGTCGTCCCTACCTGCCAATCGCTTATGTATTGTGCTACTAAGCCTTTAGCTATACAGAATGGGTGTATCATCCCTTTCTCTATTTTAATCATAGGTGGAACGGTTCCTTCTGTACTTAGGGGCACTGGACAAAGTTTACTGTCGGCAGCATATTTTTCATCACCTACTGCCATTTTCATAACACATTGTGTATAGCATTTTGCTTGGTCTGAGTTATGTTGGGGGCTCCTATAACAGTTGTTGATATCAGGTAGGGGTTTAGCCTGCGGTATCACACCTTTCCGGTGACAGGCTATGCAAGGCTTTTCACTGATCTGCCTAGCCGAAAATTTCAACCATTGGTAAAATAAATTGGTCTTCAACCCTTGTGTGCGGGCTAGGTCTGTACTGGGATCCCATCTCCCTAAGTGACTGCTTGTTTCTAGGCTTCTAATTGTCCTCTTTTTCCTTGGTTTGATTTTTACCCATTTTGTGGCTTCATGTACTGTAACAGTTACGTCTTGCTTGGTTTCCCTGCATCCTCTTTTATCACAAATTACCTCTATGTTGAGTGTTCCCTCCTCTTCACATTTGATGGTAATGGCTTCGCCTAATATGTAATCCCCCAGCTTTCCCTGTATTCCTATGTTCTTGTAGGCTTTTGATTTAATGTATACCAAATTATATGTTTTTCCTGTGTTTAGAATGCCTGCTATTGCGGCCATGGCCACGGCACAGTCCGTTGTATGTTTTGGATGTCTATTTTCTCCCATACTGACCACCAGTAGTATTGTCAATCCCTTGAATAATTCCTTAATCATTGCTCTGATGACTGTTGAGATGTGCTACTAGATGTGCTACTAAGTGAGCCGTCACTAGATTAGCTGTCACTAGGGATGTGTGGTGTATCTGTGCTTTGTCTGGGTTGTACTTCCTGCGGTTCTTCTGTCGGTAAATCTACTGAGTTGCTGTCCGAGTCTGATGTCTCCTGTGGCCTGTCTATCTGTCGGTCTGTATTTCTGTCTGTCTGTTGGCCTGCGTCTCCAGTTGTCTCTGAGTCTGCATCTGAGTCTGTCGCTGCTCTATCTGGCAGGGATCCACTACTCTCTGAAGCTGTGCGTCGTCTTTGTTCAATCAGTCTCTGTGAGCGCCTTGGCCAGTGTTCGCCTTGCTGCAGGGAGGCGTGGCCTTCCCTCTGTGCTTCTTCTGGCTGCAGGGAGGCGTGGCCGTCCCTCGGTGCTGCTGTAGGGTCTCTGGCTTCTCTTGCTTCCCCCCTTGGCCCGGCGGCCCTGCCAAGACGAGCTTGCCGAGGCCGCAGGGGCGCTGGGCCACCAACCCTACAGCAGTGGTTTAAATGAAACCAAGTGTCCTTACCGTCTACTTTGACTGCTGTACGTGAGGCAAGAACAACTTTGAAAGGACCTTCTCGGCGGGGCCTGTCCCACTTCTTTTTGAACACCTTGACGTAAACCAGATCACCAGGCTGGATGCTCTGATTTTCAAGTGGAATCTCTGCTTCTCTGTCTTCTGTAGCACCTTTGACCTGCAAAAAGATAGTTTTGTGTATTTGGGTTAACTGTCTCAGATAATTATGCCATTCGTCTTGTAGCTGCTCCAGCGATGGTCCTTCGTAGGGTCCTCTCAGGTATGGAATAGGCATCGGCCGACCTGTAAGAGCTTCAAATGGTGTCAAATGGGTTAGTCGGTTAGTTTGTGAGCGCATTGACAATAAAGCAAGCGGCAACGCATCCAGCCAGGTTAGTTTGCCATTGCTGTCTGCTATGATTTTTGCTAGTTTGTTCTTTAAAATGCCATTAGCCCGTTCCACTGCCCCATTTGATTGAGGGTGATAAACACACCCAAACTTCTGTTTGATACCCAATTGTTTGAATGTTTCTTGTGTAACCTTGGCTACAAAAGCCCTACCGTTGTCAGATGAGATAGTATCTGGAATGCCAAATCTTGGAAAGACATCTCGGCACAAGAATTTGGCTACCGTTTTATGGTCTTGATTTGCAGAGGCTACTGCCTCAATCCATCGGCTGAATCTGCATATCACTACCAAAACATATCTCATTCGTTTAACTCGATTTTCAGCTCCCATGTCTATGAAATCCATCATAAGATGTCTGAATGGCCCATCAGGGACCGGAACGTGGGCTAAAGGGGCTGTGAATGATTTCCGGACATTGTACTGTGCACATACCTCACACTCATTCAACAAACGGTCCACTGTTGCTGCCATATATGGTGACCACCAGACAGCTTTTAGTTTGTTCATAATTTGGACTCGCGAACAATGATCGGGTCCGTGGGCCCAAATGATTGCATGTCGTAATAAATTGGTGGGTAACACAAAATGTCCATGACTACTGCGCCACAGCTTGTCCGCTGGCCCCTGACTGCGTGTCTCAATAGCGCCTCGTTTAACCCACATTCGTTTTTCTTCTCCACTGGCCCTACTTTGAGCCACTATCAGTGCGTCAAGTGAAACCAGTGGGGCACAATCTTGGATGGTTAGCAGGGGAAACATATTTTCTCCTTGTGCTCCTTTGCGCGCTGCGTCATCTGCTAGATTGTTACCTTGAGCTATGATGTTATTATTCTTTTGATGACCTGCACATTTAATGATGGCTACCTCAGACGGTAATTGGAGAGCTTGTAACAGTTGGGAAATCGCTTCTCCATGAGTGACAGGGGTGCCATCTGCTCTCAGGAATCCCCTTTGTTTCCAAATGTTTGCATGTACATGACATACGCCATAAGCGTAGGCTGAGTCTGTGTAGATATTAACACGTTGATCTTTAGCTATCTGGCAAGCCATAGTTAAGGCTTTGATTTCTGCCAGTTGGGCTGAACAAGGCTGATCAATTCCTTGGGACTCCAGTAATTCAAAGGTCTCGCCATCCGTGTTTAGTTTAACAATCCCCATACCCGCATGCAATCCCGCGGCATCCCGAAAGCATGAGCCATCCACGAACAGGGTTAGATCTGCATCTATGGCGTGATTATACAAATGTTCTCTGGCTCTCAAAAATTTCTCTGTCTCTGCCACACAGTTATGTGGAGTACCATCTAACGGTGTGGTCAATTTGGTGGCGGGATTCACCGTGTGACAACGTTGTATTGTTATTTCTGGAGCGGACAACACAACTTCATATCCAGTGCGTCTAGCTTGTGTTAAGACAAAACGTTGACTGGTTAGCAGGGCATGTAACTGATGCGACGTGTACAACGTTACTGCATGTCCCATGATTATGGATGATGCTTTTTGAAATGCAAAGGCAGCTGCTGCTAGACCCTGATAGCATGGTGGCAATCCTGTTTCAGTGTTGTCAAGCTTTGTACTATAATAGGCCAATGGTTGTTTTCCTTCATTTGTTTCCTGCATTAGTACAGCACAAGCATATCCAGCTTTTTCAGTAACATACAAATGGAAAGGTTTCCCATAATCTGGGTTACCTAACGCGGGAGCAGATTGCATGTCTGTTTTTAGGGCCTCAAAAGCTCCCGTTGCCTGATCTGTCCAGACGAGGAGAGCTGCATTGCTTGTTTGCCCCACTGCTCTAATTATGGCACGCAAAGGTGCAGTTTTTATAGCATAATCACAAATCCACGGCCGACTGTACCCTGCCATCCCAAGGAATGAAAGCATCTGTCCCACTGTTTGGGGTTTGGGAGCCTTGATTATAGCCTCCACTTGGCTTGGGGCTATACATCGCGTGGTCCCACACAACTGTCTTCCCAAGTATTCTACTTGTTGTTTGCAGATCTGCAATTTGTCCTTACTTACTTTATGACCTCCATCTGCCAATGCATGCAATACAATTAATGAATCTTTTTCACACTGTTCTTGAGTCTCTGATGCAATAAGGAGATCATCCATATATTGCACCAATGTACTGGGTATGTCAAGGTGTTGTAAATCTTCAGCCAGGACTTTGTTAAAGATGGCTGGGGACAGGTTCAGTCCCTGAGGTAGCCGTGTATACGTTAGCTGTTGTCCCAGAAATGTGAATGCAAACAAATGTTGTGAGTCTGGGTGCACAGGCACACTGAAATAGGCTGAACACAGATCAATTACTGTGTACCATTTTGCTCCAGCAGGGATGCTTGATAGTATAGTATGCGGATCAGGTACTATAGGTGCATCCATTTCTATTATTGCATTGATAGGACGCAGATCATGTACCAGCCGATACTGTTTGGTATTGTTTTTAGGGATAGGATAGATAGGAGTATTGCATGGGCTTGCAGTTTTTATTAGAACTCCAGCTGCCATTAGTCCCTTAATTACTGGTTTTATGCCTTCAATAGCCTGAGGTTTTAATGGATACTGCCTTTGGTGAGGCAGTTTTGCTCCCGGTTTTACTTTTATTTTTATTGGTAAGGCTGTTTTTACTAGTCCTACATCCGTTTTGCTTTTGGACCACACCACTGGTGGTATTTGCTCTAACAATTTCTCTTGTTGGGCCGATAACACCATTTGTCCCTCTGGTCTAGGATTGAGCTCCACTTTTTGAGCTATAGCCTCATCATTTACTTTTAAATTAATTCGTATAAACTGCTGGTCTTTTGACAGATGTACTTGTGGACTTTCCATGTTTTGCCATTCTTCAACTTCTGAGGCTGTCTTTACCATTGGACCTAGGTCATGGGATTCGTACTTTTCTGAGACTAAAAGGGTCACATGAGGCATGGCATTCGGCACTTGATACCATTGTTGTTCAGCTGAAGTTAGCTTGACAGAAGCTGCGGCCCCTTGGGGGCCTAAATAAATTTCTGTGGTGGTTATGTGAAACAGCCGTTGATTCATCAATGCATCCCAGCAGCATGCATAGTCAGTTTGTTCTTGTTTGGCATCGAACATCAGGGTGACATGTAAAGGTAAACTAGGTGTATATACTGCTTCATAGTGTTGTTCGGCCCAGGGCTTCCATTTTTCCCATTGCAGTTGAAGATTTGAATTTTCTGGTTGTAACTTCAGCCAGTATACCATGGGTTGCACAGGTCGGACCTTGTTTTCCATGTCCATAAGCACCATAATGTTGGCGAGTGCTTCGTCGGGAAAGTGTATTTGCAGTCCTTGATGGGTACACACTATCTGGGTTTGTAGCTTACATAAAATGTCTCTTCCCAGCAAATTCACAGGTGTATTTTGTGAGTATAACAGGGGTGCTTCAATTGTTTTTCCTGCAATCGTTACAGGAAGTGGGCGTGTAAACGGTATTATTTGAGTCTTCCCAGAGAAGCCGATGGTCTTAATTACAGACCCAGAGAGGGGGAGATGAGCGCCCATTTTCCCTATGCAAGAGTATGTTGCCCCTGTATCCACCATGAAAGGGAAATCTCTGTTTTGTATATTAACAGTGACGGTTGGCTCTTCCTTAGGTATCATCGAAATAGCCAATGCCACCGTTTCCCCCTCTGTCTTCTCTAGGCCTCCCTATTGCCAATAGGCAGAGGGTCCAACCCAAGGTCGGGCCGGACAATTTCTCATTCGATGTCCAGGTTGTCCACAGCTCCAACACTCATTAGAGGGTTGATCCCCTATTGGGGGTGTTGGTCCCATAGGCGGTCCCGCTTGACTGTTCCTGGGAGCTGAGTTTTGGAATCTGCTTCCAAATGAAGGTTGGCGAGATCCTCTTCGCCACCCTCCTCTTTGACCTTGAAAGTTCCGTGACTCTCCTCTCCACCCATGACTGTAGGTGGGTCCATTTCCGGGTGTGCCAGTGCTATGGTAGTGATAGTGATGCTCCACTGGTGCCGAGACTTCTCCTGCAGCAGTGCTCCCTGCTGCTCCTTGGGGGCTCTGTGTGGCTGTTACCACAGGTGCCTGTATGGTGGCAGCAGTGTTTGTCGTAGGGGCTAGGCTTGCCGACTCAGAAGGAACAGGGGTCATCATTGGTGCCTGGGTCTTTGTTTTTTCTTTCTTGACTTTGGTTAGCTCTCCCAACTGCATCTGCACCAATTTTTTCGTCAGGGATTTTGCTGCATCTTCTTCTTTTTGTTTTTCTTTCTTGTAGATTTCAAGATGGTGACAAATATGCTCAGAGTATAAAGCCCAATTCATTTTTGATAGTCCCACGACTCCATCTAGGGCTTTCTGAACCTCATCTGGTAGAGCCTTTTTTACAGTTATTTTAAACAGGATTTCAGTTGCTGGAGAATGGTTCCATGCATTTCCTGTTTCCTCCGCCCATCTTTTCTGGAGTCGGTGCAGGAACTTCTTTGGGCACTCTTCAGGTGTCCACTCCTCATCATCCAATTTAGAGGGATCCAAGACCTCAGGGTACTTTCTTCTCAGTCCTTCCCACATGGAGTTTCTATAGCGATTAAAGGGGACTTCATCATGTTGATTAGTGCCCATCATTTGTGTTAGTCCAACCTTTCCTGCTAATTCTTCAGTGTCATGTTTTCCCATGACATGCATTAGCAAGGCTTTTATGTCACCTAAAGACAAGGTTACCCCTGCAGTGCCTTCTTCTAAGGCAGTTATCCATCTCCCAGCTCCTTGGGTGATGTCTGGCAGTCTGTTGGCCAGCCCCACCATGTCTGTCCAGCTCCATGGGGTATACACATGATGACCATTTCTAACCACCAATGGGCATATGAGGTCTTCGTCCTCCTCTTCTTCTGTGCGGGCTCCATACTGTCTTCCAGATCGAGTGCGACTGACTGGTTCCAGGTAGTCCATCCAGTCGGTTATATTCTGTTCTAAAGCCGCTATGTCTTTGGCTACACATTGTTGTCTTTGCCTGAGTCGGGCCTCTTTTGCACTCTCAATGATGATCTCACCAGAAATTTTTCGGGTGGGTGGCTGTATAATGTGATTCCCTTGATTGGGCGTCGACTGTTGTAATATTCTTCTTTCCTCGGTGTCCCTATGTCTTTGTATTCTTTCCTTTGCTAGCCGAAGTTGCTCAGCTAGTTCTTCATTATCTCTTCTGGCCAGATCCAGTGTGTCACAGAAGCTCTTGTGCCACTCTTCGGAGCCTCTATAGCCTGTGAAGGTCCAGTCGGCTGACTTATGGTGGGAGGGGACGGTTTTCAGTGGACCTCGATGTGCAGGCGGAGCCTTCAGGTCTCTCTCTTTATCCTCGTCTGCCTCCGTGTCACTGTTATTTGTGGCCCCCCCTGCTGGTCGTGGTGTGCGACCACTTACTTTCGGACTTGGAGACCTTGTATGATCCATTTGACAGACTGAGGACCTGTCTCCTTGTGGCTCTCGAGCTTTTAGTGTCAGTGTGAATTTGCCCTCCACATCCATGCCTTGGTCTTCTTCACGAGTTCCTAATACAAATTGTCCAGCTGTCTTTCCCATATCATGACGTTTATATGGGGGTGGCTCTGCTTCCCAGCTCGGTGCACTGGCTTTAGTCTCTTTGGATCTTTCCTCTGTCTTTTTTTCTCTTTTCTGCTGTAGCCTCTGTGCTTCCTGCTTGAACAAGGCCAAAACTTCTTTTTCTTCAGTGCGTTTTTTGTTGTTATTTACGTTCTTCTGCTGATCTTTAATTTCTTTTTTCTGTATTTCTACCGCAACTGCTGCACACATCACCGGATCAAATGATCCCTCCAAAGGCCATTGCCTGCCCCCATGTGACCTTTTGTGCCACTTTCTCATACATTGGTTGGCCTTAGTGCGTTTTCCTGGATATTTTCTTAGTACTAAGTCTAGCGGGGTACTTTCCCGACCTTGACCTTGAGAGTTACCCATGTAACCCTGACAAACGCTATGTGAGGTGTTTCTATGGTGTTCTGGTAGTCCCTCAGGGGCTGTCCTGATCCAGACCAATAACTTGCTGGCTGTAACACCTGTTTTGTATTTTAAACCCTTAAAAGGATTAAATTTCCAACTGCTATGCCCGTCTTCTTTTTCTTTAACTAAATATGAAAATTTACCTGTTTCCCACCGAACCTTCCTTGGGACCACAGTCAGAGTCAACCTAGGAAGCAGTTCTTCACCTGGATCGGTTGGTAGTGTTACTAAATGATTTAATGGTATGCTAAGTTCTTTATTAGGGTCAGCACAAAGCAGCTCCAGCCACGGGGTTAAACCCTGATGCCACAGACGTCTTATCAGCAGCTCCCAATTAATTAGAGGGAATTGTTCTTTCTTTTGCTTCAGATTGATTACCTTAGTAATCTGCCATAATTTCTGATTGATCTCTTGTTCGTCCTGCCAATGTTCTGCTCCTCCCCTGTCAAAATAGGTCCTTTCCAGCCAAAAATGTGTCCTGATTCCCTGGGTTTCGATGTCTCCGTCAGTCAAGTAATGTTCTGGGAGTATTATTTCATCATCACTTAAGTCTCCCATCAATGACTGTCCCAAGCATTGATCAGTCTGTCAGCTTTTTCACTATAATCTAAGCTTTATCTCTTTTGATTTATAACCAATTTTATTTATTTAATCCTCTTACAACCCTAACACTTCCTAATGTCTTTGCTCCCGACTTTCTATTTTCCTTCTAATTTTTTTAACTTTCTGCTTCTAGTCTTTTTCTGCTATATTTGTTTATTAGTTTTCTCTCTTTGAAATAATATCTACCTTCTCTGTATTTACATAGCACTCTTCTCCTGTCTTTTTCTTCACTGTCTCTGTTTCACACTTTCCTCTCTGCCTGTCATGCACCTCCCAAGTCCTCCTGTTGGGTCTAAATACCTCCCCCTCGTACTCTTTCACATTAATCTTGTATGTCAGCCAGCTTGCAAGCCCTCACAGCTTTGCTTGCACCTCCCCGCTTACTCTCCACTCTCCCACACACAATTTTCAACAGCTTTATACACAAAAATTATTAAAAACAACTTTCTATATATCTCTATCTAGACTTCTGCCACTTTTCACTCCGCGGCTTTAAACAACCTTTTTATTCACTTAACACCAATGTGTTCTGTTTAAGCATGTATCTCTTCTTCACGTTAGACAGCTTCTCCGGCGCTGTCAGCAACTTCATATATTACTTTTTTCAAGCCCTCTTTGAGCGTACAATATTTCATTTACTTCTACGCCTTACCGCGCCTCGCGTGCGTATCCTGTGCTTACTATATTATTTTCACAAGCTCCTTTCTGAGCATACAATATTTCATTTATTTCTACGCCTTACCGCGCCTCGCGTGCGTATCCTGTGCCTTTCTGCACTTTCTTCTACCTTTTTTTTTCCACTTACTGAGCTCCTCGTGAGCTTAATGTGCCTTTGCACTGAAAATACTCTTTTTCTTGTCTTATAAAAAACTCATATTACTGTGTACTTAATTACTTATTCTTCTCCCACGCCCCACAAGCGTGTATCTGGTGCCTTACTGCACTATTTTCTGCTTCATTAATTCTCATGTATTCTGCACTAACTCTTCATTTATTTTTTTATTTTTTTTTATAGTTTTTCTCTTTTCTTAAAAAATGACGTCCTTTATTGAGCTCTTTTACTTACTGTCAGCGGTGCCACTTTGCACTTTCCTCTTTAAATCTCTTTATCATGTACGGTATTTCTACTGCGCCCCCTCAGGCGCTTATCTTGTGCTTTCTCTGCACGTATTCTCTTGTTAAACTCTTTTTTCTCACTTATTTCACTTCAGTCTCTGTTAAACTCTTTAAATAACCTTGTATTACCTTGTATCTATTTGTCAGTATACTCCCCTAAATTAACCCCTACAGCGCATGCTATCAGCCGGCACGTTAGTAACGAATTTCAACACCAATTATTCCCCAAGCATCCAGGTTAGTTCTCCACGCACTCCTTCCGCACCAGAGTTCATGAACATTCCTGACCTTTCACTCACACAGACATTCTTTTTCCCGGGAACACACACACCTTCTGAGCATTTTATCTACAAGGCCTGATAATTTTCAATCTTATCTTTTTTAGTCTCTTATCAATTTTCTTAGTCCAGGTTCTTTTGGGTAAGAGGCAATTAAAAAATATCACCTGTCAACTTGGGCGGAAATCCCGACTCACTCCTCCAGATCGTGCAGAAATTATAAAAGGTTTCTGCTTACCTTTTAGTCATGATCACTGTTATTTACGGTCTGGAGGGATGAGCTGGACTGCCCCAGGCTGCCGGAATGCCCCTGGACCCTCCTGAAGCTGGCTCGCCAAGTTCTGTCGCGGCTCGTCTTTAGTCTTCTCAGGATGTCGTCTTTTAGATAACACAAACTAATTGCAAGTGATATGCTAGAAAATGACACAACACTTTAGAATAATTCAGCCTTAAGCAAGATAAAATGCACAGAGTTTTTAAGTTTATTTAAGCCTTCGACACAAAGCTTAGACAAACTGAGTCCTCTAGAGAGACTGAATATGACAACCGCGCTCGTCTATTTATTGGAGACCCGCGGGCATCGCTCCTCCTTCGACTTTTGTTATTTATTTCATTCCCAAGACATGGTTTTCTATTGGAAGCGTCCTCTAGTGAACCCTAAGCAGGTGTTAGGCCATTATTTCAATGTGACAAACGCTCCCATTAAAACATGAAGGATTTACAACTGATTTTTTTAAAAGACCTTCAGCCACAGGTGCAGCTGGCCTGAGGCCCCCTCCGCACGTGGCCTCAGCCACACGTGCAGCTGGCCTGAGGCCCCTGCACGCGGCCTGCGGGAAAGCACCTAAAAGGCCTTGGAAAGCCCCTGACAGACTAAATGACTAATAGAGCCCTTTTTTGGGTTGAACACCTGCTAGTTCAACCAGAGGACATACAGTTCGGATCAGGACACTTGATAGTTCATCACAGTTCAAATATGGACCTAAAAATTCTTCTACAACATTCAAAGAAATATACTTAATTGTACTCATAATATACTCAGTTGTATATTTGGTTATGTCACAGATCCTTTTGTACAGTAGAAGAGGTAAAGGCACCCAATAAACTGGAGAAAATTGCATAACTACCAGCTCTCAGATTTGCTCAGACACACACAAAAAAAGAAACCGCTTGGGTAATAAATAGCATAACTTCAGCATACCCAACTAACTGAGGTAGAACCGTCCTCAAGGAAAATAATTCAGGCCCCCCAGGTCTGGGAGAAAACAGCAACTGTTGTGAACGCGCATCAAAGAGCAAACTCCCATTTTCCGGTCCCATGACAGCTCCAGCACCCTCCCGACAAAACTTTCATTCAAAAGTAAGTTACCTTACGAGATCATACAAAGACAAAAAAAATGGCATATCAATCACCGATGAGTCATTACTCAGTATCGATTGGAGGAGGGAAGAAGAGGGTAAAAAAAAAAAAAAATCCTGTCGACGACCTGTTCGTGCTGTTCAGTTACTCACATGGCTCATCCAATGCCTCAACGGCACTTACGAGGTCTGTTAGAAAACTACCCGACCTTTTTATTTTTTGCAAAAACCATATGGATTTGAATCACGTGTGATTGCATCAGCCAAGCTTGAACCTTCGTGCGTCGGTTGAGTCATTCGCCTGTGAGCAGGCTTTGTGTGAGCAGTGGTCCATCCCTCTCGTCGGATTTTTATTGCGAATAAAATATCTGAACTATTTGGAGCTTTGCTGCATCAAATTTTTCCAGAAACTGAGAGGCCTCCAGGTGGACACCATTCGGAAAATTCAGATGGCTTTCAGGGACGATTTTATGGGGATTACACAGATTAAGGAGTGCTCCAGCCGGTTTAAAGACCGCCCACAGCGGCTGAAACCCCGCTGAAACAACCAGATCATTTCCAAAGTGAAGGCTTTGTTGATCCGGGACGTCGTCTGACTTCCACAGAAATGGCAGAAGACGTGGACATCAGCACTTTTTTGGCACATTCCACTGTTACAGGAGTTTTTGTCATGGAAAGAGAAGCGGAGGGATGCTCCACGGAGCTGCTCATGGCGCGGGACAAAAGCACCTCCGTGTTGGACTCACAGGACGGCTTTCAGATGGCTTTCGGTGGCTTTTCATTCGTGTGACTATCCGAGAAATTGTGGATGAGCTGGACATGCCAGAACATGTCCTGTGAGGCTTCATCACGGCGTTGCTTTGCGCCATGCGGCTCCATCCCGACGCGCGAATTTCTCCGCTCCTCTATCCATGACAAAAACTCCTGTAACACTGGAATGTGCCGTTCATTTCCAAACTGAACGCTGTGTTGATCCGGGACGTCGTCTGACTACCACAGAAATTGCAGAAGACGTGGACATCAGCACTTTTTTGGCACATTGAGACAGACGTGCGGAGGAATTCGCGCGTCGGAAAGGAGCCGCATGGCGCAAAGCAACGCCATGATGAAGCCTCACAGGACATGTTCTGGCATGTCCAGCTCATCCACAATTTCTCGGATAGTCACACGACTGAAAAGCCACCGAAAGACATCTGAAAGCCGTCCTGTGAGTCCAACACGGAGGTGCTTTTGTCCCGCGCCATGAGCGGCTCCGTGGCGCATCCCTCCACTTCTCTTTCCATGACAAAAACTCATGTAACAGTGGAATGTGCCGAAAAAGTGCTGATGTCCACGTCTTCTGCCATTTCTGTGGAAGTCAGACGACGTCCCGGATCAACAAAGCCTTCACTTTGGAAATGATCTGGTTGTTTCAGCGGGGTTTCAGCCTGTCGATCGGCGCTCGGAGTGCGCCGTGCTCTCAGCTGCTGTGGGTGGTCTTTAAACCGGCTGGAGCACTCCTTAATCTGTGTATTCCCCATAAAATCGTCCCTGAAAGCCATCTGAATTTTCCAAATGGTGTCCACCTGGAGGCCTCTCACAGTTTCTGGAAAAATTTGATGCAGCAAAGCTCCAAATAGTTCAGACATTTTATTCGCAATAAAAATCCGACGAGAGGGGTGGACCACTGCTCACACAAAGCCTGCTCACAGGCGAATGACGCAACCGACAGGCGTGAAAAAACTCACGCATGCGCACGAAGGTTCAAGCTTGGCTGATTGATTCAATCATCAATGGCTGTGATTCAAATCCATTTGGTTTTTGCAAAAAATAAAAAGGTCGGATAGTTTTCTAACAGACCTCATATTGCTTCTTCAGGTGAGTCAAAAGGAAAATTCTTACTGTTGTGCGAGAAATGGAGGGTAGTTTGGTAGAGCATTCTACCTTGGCCTTTGGCGATCAATTTCTGGCAGACGGGGTTGAACTTTCTTTGCTGTTGAAGCACCTTTTGTGGCAAATCTTGGTGAATAATAATAGGCGCTCCTTCAAAAGTAATTTCGCCTTCCTGCTGAGAGCCATCACCCTCATCATATACGTTGTGTAATGAGTCTTCATGATGACAGCCCTTGATACCTATGGTCTCACCTGTATCTGTTTTTCTGTATCTGTTAGCTGTTTAATCTGCGCAGTTAGATTGATCTAGTTATCTAGATTACGATTTGTTTCCCAGTGTAATCTTCACGTGCCTTAACTAAAGCACTCCTTCTGCTGAATCACCTCTAAATTATTTACACATTATTCACTTTGCGTGTTTTTAGGAATCCGCTAGCTTAGCGCAGCTACTAGCTCTTAGCCGATTTAGCATGGCGGCTTCTCCTGTCTCTCCCGCACTTTTCTGCTCTGGGTGTGAAATGTTTAGTTATTCCTCGGCCTCCTTTAGCAGTAACGGTACTTGTAATAAGTGTAGCTTATTCGTAGCTTTGGAGGCCAGGCTGGGCGAATTGGAGACTCGGCTCCGCACCGTGGAAAATTCTACAGCTAGCCAGGCCCCTGTAGTCGGTGCGGACCAAGGTAGCTTGGCCGCCGTTAGTTCCCCTCTGGCAGATCCCAAGCAGCCGGGAAAGCAGGCCGACTGGGTGACTGTGAGGAGGAAGCGTAGTTCTAAACAGAAGCCCCGTGTACAACGCCAACCCGTTCACATTTCTAACCGTTTTTCCCCACTCGACGACACACCCGCCGAGGATCAAACTCTGGTTATTGGCGACTCTGTTTTGAGAAATGTGAAGTTAGCGACACCAGCAACCATAGTCAATTGTCTTCCGGTGCCAGAGCAGGCGACATTGAAGGAAATTTGAAACTGCTGGCTAAGGCTAAGCGTAAATTTGGTAAGACTGTAATTCACGTCGGCAGTAATGACACCCGGTTACGCCAATCGGAGGTCACTAAAATTAACATTAAATCAGTGTGTAACTTTGCAAAAACAATGTCGGACTCTGTAGTTTTCTCTGGGCCCCTCCCCAATCGGACCGGGAGTGACATGTATAGCCGCATGTTCTCCTTGAATTGCTGGCTGTCTGAGAGGTGTCCAAAAAATGAGGTGGGCTTCATAGATAATTGGCAAAGCTTCTGGGGAAAACCTGGTCTTGTTAGGAGAGACGGCATCCATCCCACTTTGGATGGAGCAGCTCTCATTTCTAGAAATCTGGCCAATTTTCTTAAATCCTCCAAACCGTGACTATCCAGGGTTGGGACCAGGAAGCAGAGTTGTAGTCTTACACACCTCTCTGCAGCTTCTCTCCCTCTGCCATCCCCTCATTACCCCATCCCCGTAGAGACGGTGTCTGCTCCCAGACCACCAATAACCAGCAAAAATCTATTTAAGCATAAAAATTCAAAAAGAAAAAATAATATAGCACCTTCAACTGCACCACAGACTAAAACAGTTAAATGTGGTCTATTAAACATTAGGTCTCTCTCTTCTAAGTCCCTGTTGGTAAATGATATAATAATTGATCAACATATTGATTTATTCTGCCTTACAGAAACCTGGTTACAGCAGGATGAATATGTTAGTTTAAATGAGTCAACACCCCCGAGTCACACTAACTGTCAGAATGCTCGTAGCACGGGCCGGGGCGGAGGATTAGCAGCAATCTTCCATTCCATCTTATTAATTAATCAAAAACCCAGACAGAGCTTTAATTCATTTGAAAGCTTGACTCTTAGTCTTGTCCATCCAAATTGGAAGTCTCAAAAACCAGTTTTATTTATTATCTATCGTCCACCTGGTCGTTACTGTGAGTTTCTCTGTGAATTTTCAGACCTTTTGTCTGACTTAGTGCTTAGCTCAGATAAGATAATTATAGTGGGCGATTTTAACATCCACACAGATGCTAAGAATGACAGCCTCAACACTGCATTTAATCTATTATTAGACTCAATTGGCTTTGCTCAAAATGTAAATGAGTCCACCCACCACTTTAATCATATCTTAGATCTTGTTCTGACTTATGGTATGGAAATAGAAGACTTAACAGTATTCCCTGAAAACTCCCTTCTGTCTGATCATTTCTTAATAACATTTACTCTGATGGACTACCCAGCAGTGGGGAATAAGTTTCATTACACTAGAAGTCTTTCAGAAAGCGCTGTAACTAGGTTTAAGGATATGATTCCTTCTATATGTTCTCTAATGCCATATACCAACACAGTGCAGAGTAGCTACCTAAACTCTGTAAGTGAGATAGAGTATCTCGTCAATAGTTTTACATCCTCATTGAAGACAACTTTGGATGCTGTAGCTCCTCTGAAAAAGAGAGCTTTAAATCAGAAGTGCCTGACTCCGTGGTATAACTCACAAACTCGTAGCTTAAAGCAGATAACCCGTACGTTGGAGAGGAAATGGCGTCTCACTAATTTAGAAGATCTTCACTTAGCCTGGAAAGAGTCTGTTGCTCTATAAAAAAGCCCTCTGTAAAGCTAGGACATCTTTCTACTCATCACTAATTGAAGAAAATAAGAACAACCCCAGGTTTCTTTTCAGCACTGTAGCCAGGCTGACAAAGAGTCAGAGCTCTATTGAGCTGAGTATTCCATTAACTTTAACTAGTAATGACTTCATGACTTTCTTTGCTAACAAAATTTTAACTATTAGAGAAAAAATTACTCATAACCATCCCAAAGACGTATCGTTATCTTTGGCTGCTTTCAGTGATGCCGGTATTTGGTTAGACTCTTTCTCTCCGATTGTTCTGTCTGAGTTATTTTCATTAGTTACTTCATCCAAACTATCAACATGTTTATTAGACCCCATTCCTACCAGGCTGCTCAAGGAAGCCCTACCATTATTTAATGCTTTGATCTTAAATATGATCAATCTATCTTTATTAGTTGGCTATGTACCACAGGCTTTTAAGGTGGCAGTAATTAAACCATTACTTAAAAAGCCATCACTTGACCCAGCTATCTTAGCTAATTATAGGCCAATCTCCAACCTTCATTTTCTCTCAGAAATTCTTGAAAGGGTAGTTGTAAAACATCTAACTGTTCATCTGCAGAGGAATGGTCTATTTGAAGAGTTTCAGTCAGGTTTTAGAATTCATCATAGTACAGAAACAGCATTAGTGAAGGTTACAAATGATCTTCTTATGGCCTCGGACAGTGGACTCATCTCTGTGCTTGTTCTGTTAGACCTCAGTGCTGCTTTTGATACTGTTGACCATTAAAATTTTATTACAGAGATTAGAGCATGCCATAGGTATTAAAGGAACTGCGCTGCGGTGGTTTGAATCATATTTGTCTAATAGATTACAATTTGTTCATGTAAATGGGGAATCGTCTTCACAGACTAAAGTTAATTATGGAGTTCCACAAGGTTCTGTGCTAGGACCAATTTTATTCACTTTATACATGCTTCCCTTGGGCAGTATTATTAGACAGCATTGCTTAAATTTTCATTGTTATGCAGATGATACCCAGCTTTATCTATCCATGAAGCCAGAGGACACACACCAATTAGCTAAACTGCAGGATTGTCTTACAGACATAAAGACATGGATGACCTCTAATTTCCTGCTTTTAAACTCAGATAAAACTGAAGTTATTGTACTTGGCCCCACAAATCTTAGAAACATGGTGTCTAACCAGATCCTTACTCTGGATGGCATTACCCTGACCTCTAGTAATACTGTGAGAAATCATGGAGTCATTTTTGATCAGGATATGTCATTCAAAGCGCATATTAAACAAATATGTAGGACTGCTTTTTTGCGTTTACGCAATATCTCTAAAATTAGAAAGGTCTTGTCTCAGAGTGATGCTGAAAAACTAATTCATGCATTTATTTCCTCTAGGCTGGACTATTGTAATTCATTATTATCAGGTTGTCCTAAAAGTTCCCTAAAAAGCCTTCAGTTAATTCAAAATGCTGCAGCTAGAGTACTAACGGGGACTAGAAGGAGAGAGCATATCTCACCCTTATTGGCCTCTCTTCATTGGCTTCCTGTTAATTCTAGAATAGAATTTAAAATTCTTCTTCTTACTTATAAGGTTTTGAATAATCAGGTCCCATCTTATCTTAGGGACCTCGTAGTACCATATCACCCCAATAGAGCGCTTCGCTCTGACTGCAGGCTTACTTGTAGTTCCTAGGGTTTGTAAGAGTAGAATGGGAGGCAGAGCCTTCAGCTTTCAGGCTCCTCTCCTGTGGAACCAGCTCCCAATTCAGATCAGGGAGACAGACACCCTCTCTACTTTTAAGATTAGGCTTAAAACTTTCCTTTTTGCTAAAGCTTATAGTTAGGGCTGGATCAGGTGACCCTGAACCATCCCTTAGTTATGCTGCTATAGACGTAGACTGCTGGGGGGTTCCCATGATGCACTGTTTCTTTCTGTTTTTGCTCTGTATGCACAACCTGGTCCAGGCTCCTGTGGCAGCGGTCCAACCAGATCCTGCCTTTCTTGGTTTCCATGTTGAGCAGTCTCGGCAGCCAGGTTTCAAAATAAAGGGCTGCATCCTTTCTCTCGATGTCTTCTTTTACCCCGAAGATTCTGATCTGATCCCTCCGCATCCGTGATTCTTGCTCATCCATACATTTTGTAAACTCAGCCAGCTTATTCTCTGCCTCCATTATTCTTATCTCCATACTTGTGATTGTGCCCTCTGCATCAGAAATACAGTTTTCAGCCTCCTCCAGTCATCTTGTGTGGCCATCCAATGAAGTTTGGATTGTATCCAGTTTGTTAGTGATAATTGCCACTTTTTCTTCCACGACAGTGGCAACTGTCTGATATCCGCCGTTAAAGCCGAGATATGAATGAATGATTTATTCAGCACGCACGAACAAAATCTGTAATTGTGATCGTCACTGAGTTTTTGAAATGCCCACTGGAAAACGTTTCCTTTTTTTACGACATTGTGCAAGTTTTATAAGTCCGCGGACACTGATCTGTGTGTTGGATAAAAATCTGTGCCCTCGGATCCACGCAACTTTGTGGAGGAAAAATGCCACTCAAAGCGTAGCTGTTGCAACAGTTGTCGTAAAGTGGGCCTGGTTGGTTGCTGCGGCGATGCTGTGTGGCTCCTGCAAGACGCTGAAGCTAAATGTAGCATGTGGACATCACAAACTTTTAGATCTCTCAAATTTTTAAAAGAAGAATTTTAAATCAGAGTAAAGATGGTGAGAAAGACTGTTGGAAAAAGTTTGATAAAGACAAGAATCCGTGGAATTGTCACTGGCTTCGTGAACACACCTGAAAGATAAATGGGAAAAGCAAACTGTGCCATCAGGAAACATGGTAACCCGGAAACGTACTGTTCAAACAGGATTTTAGATGAGATTGTGACTTTTTTCATTAATCTAGACTGTCTTTCATTGGGAAAAAGACAGTGTGGCTTTGAGTGGATTTACAGGAATTTACAGAATATGTGACTTTTTTACTATAACGTATGTTGTTGATATTTTACCATGATTTTCAAAATATTCTACAAGTTTTAGCTGTGGTTTTTGAAACGCCTTAACATTCTTTTCAGTCTTCATGAATTTCATGTAGCTTAATTGTTCTGAGATGATGCATAATTTGGCTTACAATTAAAAGGAAAATCATTCCAGGTCCTACAACCCCAATTCCAATTAAGTTGGGACATTGTGTAAAATGTAAATAAAAACAGAATGCAATGATTTGCAAATCCTCTTCAACCTATACTAAACTACTAAACTTTTTGTGGAAATATTTGCTCATTTTGAAATGGATGCCTGCAACAGGTTTCAAAAAAGCTGGGACAATGGTATGTTTACCACTGTTACGTCACCTTTCCTTCTAACAACACTCAATAAGTGTTTGGGAACTGAGGACACTAATTGTTGAAGCTTTGTAGGTGGAATCCTTTCCCATTCTTGCTTGATGTACGACTTGAATTGTTCAACAGTCCGGGGTCTCTGTTGTCGTATTTTGCACTTCATAATGCGCCAAACATTTTCAATGGGCAACATGTCTGGACTGCAGGCAGGCCAGTCTAGTACCCGCACTCTTTTACTACGAAGCCACGCTGTTGTAACGTGCAGAATGTGGCTTGGCATTGTCTTGCTGAAATAAGCAGGGACGTCCCTGAAAAAGACGTTGCTTGGATGGCAGCATGTGTTTCTCCAAAACCTGGATGTACCTTTCAGCATTGATGGTGCCATCACAGATGTGTAAATTGCCCATGCCATGGGCACTAGCACACCCCCATACCATCACAGATGCTGGCTTTTGAACTTTGTGCTAGTAACGATCTGGATGGTCTTTATCGTCTTTTGTCCGGAGGACACGACGTCCATAATTTCCAAAAACAATTTGAAATGTGGACTCATCAGACCACAGCACACTTTTCAGCTTTGCGTCTGTCCATTTCAAATGAGTTTGGGCTCAGAGGTGGTGGCGGCTTTTCTGGATGATGATGATGATGATGTATGGCTTTTGCTTTGCATGGTGGAGTTTTAACTTGCACTTGTAGTTTAAGTTATGAACTGTGTTAACTGATAATGGTTTTCTGAAGTGTTCTTGAGCCCATGTGGTAAGATCCTTTGCACAATGATGTCGGTTTTTAATGCAGTGAGGGATCGAAGGTCACAGGCATTCAATGTTTGTTTTCGGCCTTGCCACTTACATGTAGAAAGTTCTCCAGATTCTCTGAATCTTCTGATTACTGTAGATGATGGATTCCCTAAATTCCTTGCAATTGAATGTTGAGAAACATTGTTCTTAAACCATTGGACAATTTTTTTTCTTTTCACGCAGTTGTTCACAAAGTGATGATCCTCACCCCATCTTTGCTTGTGAACGGCTGAGCCTTTTGGGGATGCTCCTTTTATACCCAATCATGACACTCACCTGTTTCCAATTAACCTGTTCACCTGTGGAATGTTCCAAACAGGTGTTCTTTGAGCATTCATCAACTTTCCCAGTCGTTTGTTGCCACTGTCCTAACTTTTTGAAATGTGTTCAGGCATCCACTTCAAAATGAGAAAATAATTGCACAAAAACAAACGATCAGTTTAAACATTAAATATCTTGTCTTTGTGGTGTATTCAATTGAATATAGGTTGAAGAGGATTTGCAAATCGTTTTCTGTTTTTATTTACATTTTACACAACGTCCCAACTTCATTGGAATTGGGGCCCTACTTCCATGTCATATTCTGTTATTTCAACATTATCATTGACAGTGTTTCTGTGTAGGCTGTCAGTTGTCCAGGTGGTTTCCATAGTAGAGAAGCTTGAATCTTCGACTGGACTGGGTTGCTTGACGCGAGGACGTTTCGCTTCAAATCGCAGAAGCTTCCTCAGCTAAAATTCTTGCTCTGGTAGTCTGACATTCTGTCATTTGATGTCACATCGTTGTTCACCTGCATCCCCACTGCTGAGGCTGTCTCAGCTGTGAGGCAGAAACTGCTGGAGGATGTGTCTCTACTTGAAAGGCCCAAACTCACACCAGACCACATCTGCCAACTCTTGGAGATCTGTCTTAACACCACGTATTTCCTGTTTAGGGGGAATTACTACAGGCAGATTCATGGTTGTGCGATGGGGTCTCCGGTATCCCCCATTGTGGCCAGTCTGTACATGGAACGAGTGGAGAAGACACAGCCTTGACGTCTTTCACGGGCATCCCTCCCAGTCACTGGTTCAGATATGTCGATGACACATGGGTTAAAATCAAGCAACAGGAGGTTGAGGACTTTACAGAACACATCAACTCGGTGGACTCCAATATCAAGTTCACATGTGAGGATGCCAGAAACAACCATTTAGCCTTCTTGGACTGTGATGTTACGATTGGAGAGAACAGGCAGCTCCAGACAGGGGTTTACAGAAAACCAACTCACACTGACCAATATCTGCTCTTTGGCTCAAACCACCCCCTTGAACACAAGCTTGGGGTGATCAGGACTCTTCAACACAGAGCCCTACAGGTGCCCACAACTGCAGAGGGAAGGCCTAAAGAACAACTGGTCCGGAAAGCCCTCACAGTATGTGGGTACCCACGATGGTCCCTGGACAAAGTGCAGAAGTCCCAGATAGACAGGAGACAAGAAGAAGAGTGTCTCTCCCTTATTTAGCAGGAGTAGGGGAAAAAGTACAGAGGATCTTCAGACAGCACAAAATCCTAGTTTACTTTAAACCGGTTAACACCTTGAGACAGAAATTAGTTCACCCTAAGGACAGGATCCCTAGTTACAAACAGTGCAATGTAGTGTACTCTATCAGATGTCAGGAAAACTGTAACGAACACTACATAGGTGAGACTACGCAACCTTTACACAAAAGGCTATACCAGCACCGCAGAGAGGGCGCCAGTGGACCTCAGTCTGCAGTTCATCTCCACCTTAGACACTAACCACATGTCTGAGGACAAGGAAGTTAAAATCTTAGCCAGAGAGAAGAAATGGTTTGAGAAAGGGGTCAAGGAGGCATTCTATGTGAAACGGTTGAAACCCAGCCTTAACCGGGGGGGCGGGTCTCAGACACGCTTTGTCCCCTGTTTACAATGGGGTACTCAGGTCAAAGCAGTGTCAGTCTTTTGTTCATGGTAATGAGTCATTCACGTCATCAGGAGGGTCGTCAACAGCAGTCTGCCTCTCCTTAGTAGGGGTCTTGTTAGGTTTAAAACTCCAGCTTTTGTGGCTTCTGTTTATTCTTCTCCACAAGAGTCAAGACAGAAGTCAGACTACCAGAGCAAAAATTTTAGCTGAGGAAGCTTCTGCGATTTGAAGTGAAACGTCCTCGCGTCAAGCAACCCAGTGCAGTCGAAGATTCAAGCTTCTCTACTATTATCATTGACAGTTTAAATAAAAGGTTGAATCAGGGATCATTTAAATATGCACTTCTTTTGAGATTTTTTTTTTTTTCTTTCTTCCAGGAGATGCTGAAAATGTGTCATTAGATACAAAATTAATTTGGTTTCTGGAGCTCCACAGGCCCTAGACCCCAGCTTCTGGGGGGGCTGCGCCACCCAGACCGCCTTCAAATTTTCCTCGGGTTTCACAATTTTCATTTCATAGCCCAGCATTTATTATTGTGCTAAAAAAATTGAGTATAAAAAAACATGCATAATAGAAATACAACAATAAATAAGCAAGATCGCTACATGCATGTAATTATTTTAATTAATATTTTTCTTGGTTTTTTTTTTTTGTTTTTTTTGTTTTTTTTTTTCAATTTGTGGGCAACCAAGCAGAATCTCTTTCTTTTTTCCCCCAGGCTGTGTTTTTCCAAGTCTCCCCTGCTTATTAAGTTTCAGGAAATGGCTTCCATTGGTATTTGAAAAAGGCAAACTGCAGGAGCTTCTCCACCCTGGTGCAGGGGTTTGTTTTGGTGGAGGTCTTCCACCCAGCCACCTCCACTCGCACCCTAGTGCCACCATGCTCTTAATTTCTGGGGAGAGCCCACTTATAAATAACAGTCGTGATTTTTCAGTATATAAGTCACAGGGCCTACCAAAGTAGTAAAAAAATAAAATAAAATGCGAGGTATACTCTGGAAAATACGGTACCATGAGTGATTATAGACTCTGTGGGATGACGTTCTCCTTTGCAGCTTCAAAGCCTCAAAGATCATTTTTGTGACAAATGGCCAAGATGCTGCTTAACAGCTGCTCTTTAAAAGATAAAAAAGATGTAGAATGTTTGACAGCTGAAAGATGCGTTGCAGGTCTTTAATGTAATAAACCTGTGTTCTTTTGGAGTTCTTTGTGATGGGTTGAAAATGAAACTTTCTTTGCCCTCTGACCCATGTAATTGCTCACAGTCTGTCATGACTGGTCCCTTTTGCTTAAAGATCTATCAGACACACAGTAAGTAACATCTGAAGAATTGTACTCATGAATACATGCGTTTCCTCCAGTCCGAGCCTTTCATTTGAAATATGATGAGGTGAAGACAGACCCCAATGTGCAGAAGTGGGATGTGACTGTCCTGGAGCTGAGCCGCCACAGGCGCCATCTGGACCGGCCCGTTTTCCTGCGCTTTTGGGAAACTCTTGACAGGTATTTATTTGTTTCTGCACATTGATTTGTCTTTGATGCACTTAATGTTTTATTGGTTGCAGTAAATGGAACCAGGCTTCTTATTTATTTATTTTTTTGTCTGTGACACAGATCTAATGTATTTCTTCTGTTCAGCTGCCCCATTTTTAAATGGACCTAAATTGCGCATTGTTTAACAAAAATCATAGTTGTAAAAATCGTGCAGTTGATTTGCTTTAATGGCTCATTTTGGGGTGAAAGGTTGTAATACAGTACAACTCGCTGAAACTGTCATTGTATAAACCGGATACTTGCACTCACCACAGAAAAGCAAAAGTCCCAATGCTTTTGTTTGGTTTCCATGTAATAAACACCATATATACTGGATTTTGTGTAACTGGTTTTCACTCGCATCGAGCAAAACTTCCCATCACAATTATTTCCAATAAAAACCTCTTGCATGTACCAGACGGAGCAGTCTGGATGTGCCCATTCGCAACGGGTATGAAATGAAGTTCAGCACTGATACTCACTGATTCAATGAAAGTGGGGACCATATTTCCTTGATTAAAAGCAACCGTTCAAACTGTGCTCAGACACAGCACCCAAACGAGGCAGGCCATAATTCAAGGCTGGTGATTAACAAATGCTGCTTGCTGCCTGCACTGTAATATGGTGTCAAGTTTCACACATATCCCTGGGTATGGTGAACACAGACAACCACTTTAAATCGGAGCCCTCTGTGTGGCTATGAAACTTCCTGAGACCGCAAGGGCTGTGATTGGTCATGTTTCCGGTTTCACTCATTCTTCTCCCGTCATATTTTAAAAGTTTTTGCAGTCCACACATTGATTACATTTCAATCCTGGATCAAATACAGAAATATGTGGCAGAGAAGTCCACAAATATGACAAACTTTACAACACTCAGTTGGAAAAAGATTCCAAATGACCCACAGTTCATGGCAGGAAATTGCACATACTGTAACGTTGGTTTGGAGGTTGATGATTGTATAAAGAAGTGGCACTTGTTGAGGGACAAATTGATCCAGAAGAGTCCACTGTTCCTGCTGTAAATTGCGTCCAACACGACAGAGAACTTTAAAAGGGTGATACTCATGTCAACGTCATTGAATGGCCACGGAGTTGTAGAAGTATAAATCAGGCTTTGGGATTTTAAGGTACCACTCTGCAGTGGACTTGGCAAGATTGACTTGACCAAATGTAACCTAATGCACATAATGCCTGGCGCTTATTTAAGGCAGGCTTTAGTGTTGCGGGTGCAGTGAAGCATAGCATCAGAGCAAACTCTCCTTGTCAGTGTGGGAGTGTGTTTGACTCATATTTTTGTTAAATGTAACAATCACAAAGCCAACCAAAAAAGGGGAAGGGGGTGTGGCCAAGCAGCCTTATTATGCAGTTGGCAGTGACATCACAATCATCTAATTAACCTGAGATGCCTCATGAACCCTGCATTGTTTAAAAATAATAATAAAACAAAGAGTGATTAAAGTGGGGTTATATGTCAATACTAGGTCTACTGATAATGACGGCTTGTGGAAATGCTGTCTTAAATTATCACAACAGGCTCTTGCAACATGTTCTAAAAGTTATTTTAAATGGGGAAAAAAATGAAAACCTGTCTAGAATATTTTTAAAACCTACAAAAAAGACTTTTAGTGTGTATTGTGTATATTCTGGAAGTTTATTTTGCAACTAATTTTCCTGTTAGTCTTCATGACATTTTGCTACTGCTCCATGACATCTGTTTTAAAACTGAAGATTTCCAGCTATGATTGAGGTTTCCAGCTCTGGTCATCAGGGATTCCTAAACTGCACATTTTTCATCTCTCCTTGCTCAGGCAAAAGCTGGACAAAAAATGTGCAGGTCAGGGGTCCCTGAGGTCTGGCCATGGAAGAGATGACTGAGAATGTTTGAGAGCTGTTTCAAGTCGTTGTTGTTAGGTTTTAGTTTAAATTATTGAAGCATTTCAGTAGAAACTAATATCCTTCTAACCCCCCCGCCTTGTTTTTCAGATACATGGTGAAACACAAATCTCATCTGAGGTTCTGAGCCCAGGCTGACGGTCCTATCTGACAAATCCACCAGCGGCAACTGTCACCAGTGGGTGATAGAGGACAGTCTCTTCTGGCAAAATGTTAATTTCTTAAAACAAGTTATAAAATAAAAAAAAAAAACATAGTTCTATTTTTCTCATTCCTGTGTATGAATGTGCGCAGTACTTTGATAGAAAAATTTTGACTTCTTTACCTTCCACTTTGTCCTCTGTGTGCCCCTCCACCACACACACACACACAGAGAGAGAGAGTTGCAAAATGAAATGCTTGCAGAGCAACATCAGTTCAGCCGTTCAGTGCAATCATACGCATGTGAGACAAAAGGCAATAGTGGCGTTGCACGAGCTGTGCCTCGCCTGTATTACCGATGATGCCTTCACTGGAGGTTGGACTTTCAGCTTCATTGTAGGAAAGCCTTGATTATGATCTTGTTGAATTTTTAAAGCTGCAGGGATACTACCTGGATATTTGTTTAAATAAGAGTTGTGAATTTCCATTATTAAAATAAAACCAAAAAAAAAACATGCAGCTGAACTTGAATGTTTGCCTCAAGTCTGTCACTTCACTTAATAACACAATTCACATGGGGTCTGTCTGTCTGTCTTACAAAGGAGGGCTAAAAGAATAGTGTTATAGGGGCAGCCGAAATTAGTTAAGGTGGCATGTAAAACAGCATGCAGTTTTTCTTTGCATTCTGTGCTTTAAGTGTGTGTGTGTGTGTGTGTGTGTGTGTGTGTGTGTGTGTGTGTGTGTGTGTGTGTGTGTGTGTGTGTGTGTGTGTGTAAACCAGTCTGTCCTTTGGAGAGTGGCTGACTTTTTTTTTTTTTTTCCTCCTCCCTTCTCTCCTCTCTCCCTTAAACTCTAAAACTGCTTCCATCTGGCAAAAATTACCACACAAATTGAATGAATTGTGGAAACCTAAATCACCAGTGGATTTGTGATTGTGTGGCTTAACAGTTTAAAAAAAAAAAAAAAAAAAAAAAAAAAAAAAAGGAAAATGATGATAGACTAAATGTGTTCTGTTTGTGCATGCAGTGTGTTGCTGCAGTCCTTACATGTGCACAGACCTGCGTATGACATGATTTTGTGAGCAGTGGCACGTCGGGCTGTTAAAGCACAAACTGAAGATTTGTGCTCTGTCCTGCTTCATTGTCAGAACTGCATAGAAAAAACACAAGACAAAAAACATGCACATTGCATATAGTAATAAAGTGGTTAATGTTACTGTGATGGAGAAAACACGGTTGTGTAAGAAAACTTTTAATTTGTAGCAAGAATTATAAGTGTTAAATATAGGGTGATTGTCTAATCTTATTATGATCCAGTGCCACTTGCTCTGTGTGTGTTGGTCTCTTATCAATAATGTGCTTCATGAGCTTGTTTCTTTTGTCACTTTTTTTTAAATTAAGTATTTTTAAGTTTGGTGTTTTGCTTTTCCCCGCCAGTCCTGTTTTGTTTCTTGTTTGAAATCATAGTTCTCTGCCCTTTTGCTCATGTTCACTTTGCTGCTTTGTAAATAGTCTCCTTCTAATCATCAGGGTGTCTGTGAGCTTTGGTTTGGACTCTTACACCTCCTGTCAAATGTAAATTAATAAAGGAACATTGCGCTTACTGTCTTATGAGATTTTCTTTATAAATGGTGCCAGATAATTGTCCATCATACAGTTCAGATTTTATCATATTAAAATTCTCACATAAGATTAAAGGTCAAACCGAAATGATTGGATTTTTGTTGTATTTTTGGGGCGATCCTTCATCCATTTGGGTGACAAAATTCACATGTTTAATGAGATTTCATAACTTATTTTTTAATATTTAATGATTTAAGGGCCCATTTAAAAAAAAAAAACAAAACAAAAAAAAAACACCACTATCATCCCTGCCTGCATCAATTTATTATCTGCCTAATTTCATTGATGGCGGTACAGTTGATGTAAGAGCAGACATGCCAGTTTTGCTGACCTCCCTCTTACCTCCGTAAGATACTTCACCGGCCTCGGAGGATGTTCATTCAGTTGTTTCATTTTGTAGAAAAAAAAGCAGATCACAGTCATGAGACAAAACTAAAGTCATTTCAAAGGGCAACTTTCTGGCTTTAAGAAACACTATAAGAAATCAAGAAAAAATTGTGGCAGTCAGTAACGGTTACTTTTTTAGACCAAGCAGAGGGAAAAAAAATATGGACTCACTCAATTCTGAGGAATAAATTATGGAATCACCCTGTAAATTTTCATCCCCAAAACTAACACCTGCATCAAATCAGATCTGCTCATTAGTCTGCATCTAAAAAGGAGTGATCACACCTTGGAGAGCTGTTGCACCAAGTGGACTGACATGAGTCATGGCTCCAACACGAGATGTCAGTTTGAACAAAGGAGAGGATTATCAAACTCTTAAAAGAGAGTAAATCATCACGCAGTGTTGCAAAAAATGTTGGTTGTTCACAGTCAGCTGTGTCTAAACTCTGGACCAAATACAAACAACATGGGACGGTTGTTAAAGGCAAACATACTGGTAGACCAAGGAAGACATCAAAGCATCAAGACAGAAAACTTAAAGCAATATGTCTCAAAAATCGAAAGTGCACAACAAAACAAATGAGGAACGAATGGGAGGAAACTGGAATCAACATCTGTGACTGAACTGTAAGAAACCGCCTAAAGGAAATGGGATTTACATACAGAAAAGCTAAACAAAAGCCATTAACACCTAAACAGAAAAAAACAAGGTTACAATGGGCTAAGGAAAAGCAATCGTGGACTGTGGATGACTGGATGAAAGTCATATTCAGTGATGAATCTCGAATCTGCATTGGGCAAGGTGATGATGCTGGCACTTTTGTTTGGTGCCGTTCCAATGAGATTTATAAATATGACTGCCTGAAGAGAACATGTAAATTTCCACAGTCATTGATGATATGGGGCTGCATCTCAGGTAAAGGCACTGGGGAGATGGCTGTCATTACATCATCAATAAATGCACAAGTTTACGTTGATATATTGGACACTTATCCCATCAATTGAAAGGATGTTTGGGGATATCATTTTTCAAGATGATAATGCATCTTGCCATAGAGCAAAAACTGAAACCATTCCTCGCAAAAAGACACATAGGGTCAATGTCATGGCCTGCAAATAGTCCGGATCTTAATCCAATTGAAAATCTTTGGTGGAAGTTGAAGAAAATGGTCCATGACAAGGCTCCAACCTGCAAAGCTGATCTGGCAACAGCAATCAGAGAAAGTTGGAGCCAGATTGATGAAGAGTACTGTTTGTCACTCATTAATAAGTCCATGCCTCAGAGACTGCAAGCTGTTATAAAATGTGGTGCAACAAAATACTAGTGATGTGTTGGAGCGTTCTTTTGTTTATCATGATTCCATCATTTTTCCTCAGAATTGAGTGATTCCATATTTTTTTTTCCTCTGCTTGGTCTAAAAAAGTAACCGTTACTGACTGCCACAATTTTTTTCCTGATTTCTTATAGTGTTTCTTAAAGCCAGGAAGCTGCCATTTGAAATGACTTTAGTTTTGTGTCATGTCTGTGATCTGCTTTTTTTCTACAAAATTAAACAACTGAATGAACATCCTCCGAGGCCGGTGATTCCATAATTTTTGACAGGGGTTGTAAGAAAGAGGGGGGGGGGGGGAAATCCACCCACCCTCATCCCTTTTTTTTTTTTTGATGCAAAGGATGATCAACTTTATATATGTATGGGGCCTAATAATTAAAGGGATGCTTTAAGGTTGGTCTCACAATAACAGTTGAAGTTTATTGAAGTGTTAACTTGAGTGATAACTAGAACTCTACCCTTTTGTGTAATTGTCTTTGTGATATTGATTTCACAATTATTTGGAGTTCATCCTGGAAATCTGCCCATTTACATCGATGACCTATGGAAGTAAATCTGTGCCATCAGAGTTTGAAAATGAATTTTTAAGGTTGAATTTTTTTAGCATCAAAATATTCAGCCTCAAAAAAATTCAACCTAAAAAAAAAAAATTCAACCTCAAAAATTCAACCTAAAAAAAATTCAACCTCAAAAATTCAACCTAAAAAAAATTCAACCTCAAAGAATAGAAATGCAGGGAGAAGCAATCGATCCGTGACTCAATCATCCAAAGTTCAGCCAATCACGTTTTGCACCATTGGTCATGTGACACTGACACCAAATCGGAGGAAGAAGAAAAAGAGGAGGAGGAGGCATGATGGATACTGGAGGAAGACAAAATGGGCGCGATGGAGCTTTGGTGAGTGTTTACTTTTTCTGCTATTTGTGAAATTCACCAATAGACATCCGCTCATGAACCAGATTAATGCAGTGGCATGTGTGCAAATTGTATTAGCAAGTAGCTAGCAATGTGTGAGAAATGATTTGATCCACCAACATGAATAGCCTTTTTTGCTTAATGATTCCCTTATCAGTGCTTCAGTTCACGTTACGTCGGAGCGGCTGTTGTTTTTGAGGGTGTTTATCGCGGAAATGGTCGCTGCGTCAAGATGATTGAAGCTTGAAGTAGTGCTGTGACCCACTGCTTCGGTGGGTCTCTGGTTCATTGCTAATCAGAAGCGGCAGATCTGCAAATTCTTTGTTAACCTCCCTCAAAGTCATTTAAAGATTTTTTTTTTGTGGATCACTTTTGTGTGGATTAAAGTCACTAACCGAGACGTTTGTCTTGTTGCGGGCAAGAAACAAGAATCGTCCTTCTGCATACACTCCGCAGCTGTCTGCCGAGTAAAGATTGAATGACAGATTTCACTTGGAATGAATAACTTCAAAGCAAATCGCCGTTTTAAATCAAATGACACCTGTGTCCAAACGCTGTAGTACAAATCACAAACTACAACTGACCAAAGCCAGGTTTTTTTTGTCCCCTCCACCAAAAATAAATGTCGTCTTTTCTTTTTGAATTACATCCTGATGTGCACGCAGCTGGCTGCAAGAGCTCCGAGGCAATGAAGTCACATTTGTGTCATTAAAACCTGAAAGGAAATGCTTTTGACAAAAACTACAGATTTTGTTTATTTCTATTTTTGTCTAGATCTAGGATCCATCATGTCGAGATTTTATTTAATTTATTTTTTTATGTCCAGAGATCTTGGATCCAGGGACCAATTTCATATTTATTTATTTACTTTAAGACTCAATAAAATGTTGTTGACATAGAAAACCTGTAAAGCCTATTTTTAGTACACAGAAAATTCATAAGAGGTATTGATAGGGGAATTGATAAAGAATTGGATCGATAAGCGGATTCGATAAAGGCATCGATATCAATAAGATTTTATCAATAGCCACCATTGGTGCAGCGAGTATGATGACTGAAAGCACATTAAACCGTGACAGTCTTAAAGGCCTTTTACACTGCATGTGTTCAGGGTGTTAAACACCAGAGGCCTGAATAAAAAAGCACTTTAAAAGGGACGTGGTCTGCTACGTCACGGTCTTAACTTATTAAAACTGATAACTTTTATTAATTACAGAAATTGATTTAAAAAAATTCACATGATTATATTTTAATAAATTAGTGAATTTATTTGGCACACACAGATCCAAAACATACAAAGAAAGAGAGAAAATAATCCATTACAGCTGTTTCCATATAAGAGCTATAATAAAAAAATAACGTGGAGCAGCATTAAAATGCATAAAAACTGATAACTTTTATTAAACAAAGGAATTGCCGCTTGTCGTCATTAAACATTAAACCACGATAGTGTTACCGTGGTGACAGCAAAGTGTGTCTGCCATAAGTTTTTCATGACACCTGCTGACCAACTGCTTATATGAAACAAACCAGTCTAAACCCATCAGTACTCGATGAACCTGGCCTGCTCTCTGGGCTTTACTGTTTATGGCCCACCCTGATTACCAGATGCTGTATTAATCAGCTTCCCTTAGACTAAAATCTGTCCCATTTGTCCATAATCCATGTTATAAGATGATGTCTTGTCTGTTGTTGTGTCTCATCTTTTTCAGTTCTTCACATTCATTTTTCTTCAGTAATTGTCTTCATACAGCCTAATACAACCCCTGGCAATAATTATGGAATCACCGGCCTCGGAGGATGTTCATTCAGTTGTTTAATTTTGTAGAAAAAAAGCAGATCACAGACATGACACAAAACTAAAGTCATTTCAAATGGCAACTTTCTGGCTTTAAGAAACACTATAAGAAATCAGGAAAAAAAATTGTGGCAGTCAGTAATGGTTACTTTTTTAGACCAAGCAGAGGGGAAAAAAAAATATGGAATCACTCAATTCTGAGGAATAAATTATGGAATCACCCTGTAAATTTTCATCCCCAAAACTAACACCTGCATCAAATCAGATCTGCTCGTTAGTCTGCATCTAAAAAGGAGTGATCACACCTTGGAGAGCTGTTGCACCAAGTGGACTGACATGAATCATGGCTCCAACACGAGAGATGTCAATTGAAACAAAGGAGAGGATTATCAAACTCTTAAAAGAGGGTAAATCATCACGCAATGTTGCAAAAGATGTTGGTTGTTCACAGTCAGCTGTGTCTAAACTCTGGACCAAATACAAACAACATGGGAAGGTTGTTAAAGGCAAACATACTGGTAGACCAAGGAAGACATCAAAGCGTCAAGACAGAAAACTTAAAGCAGTATGTCTCAAAAATTGAAAATGCACAACAAAACAAATGAGGAACGAATGGGAGGAAACTGGAGTCAACGTCTGTGACCGAACTGTAAGAAACCACCTAAAGGAAATGGGATTTACATACAGAAAAGCTAAACGAAAGCCATCATTAACACCTAAACAGAAAAAAACAAGGATACAATGGGCTAAGGAAAAGCAATCGTGGACTGTGGATGACTGGATGAAAGTCATATTCAGTGATGAATCTCGAATCTGCATTGGGCAAGGTGATGATGCTGGAACTTTTGTTTGGTGCCGTTCCAATGAGATTTATAAATATGACTGCCTGAAGAGAACATGTAAATTTCCACAGTCATTGATGATACGGGGCTGCATGTCAGGTAAAGGCACTGGGGAGATGGCTGTCATTACATCATCAATAAATGCACAAGTTTATGTTGATATTTTGGACACTTTTCTTATCCCATCAATTGAAAGGATGTTTGGGGATGATGAAATCATTTTTCAAGATGATAATGCATCTTGCCATAGAGCAAAAACTGTGAAAACATTCCTTGCAAAAAGACACATAGGGTCAATGTCATGGCCTGCAAATAGTCCGGATATCAATCCAATTGAAAATCTTTGGTGGAAGTTGAAGAAAATGGTCCATGACAAGGCTCCAACCTGCAAAGCTGATCTGGCAACAGCAATCAGAGAAAGTTGGAGCCAGATTGATGAAGAGTACTGTTTGTCACTCATTAAGTCCATGCCTCAGAGACTGCAAGACTGCAAGCTGTTATAAAAGCCAGAGGTGGTGCAACAAAATACTAGTGATGTGTTGGAGCGTTCTTTTGTTTTTCATGATTCCATAATTTTTTCCTCAGAATTGAGTGATTCCATATTTTTTCCCTCTACTTGTGTTATGTGTTATCCTTTGAACCGTGCTCTGCTTATTTTATGCTGGGTCCTGTCAAACGCTGGGTCGGTGGTCCGACCGCGTCCGACACATAACAGCTTGGTCTAAAAAAGTAACCGTTACTGACTGCCACAATTTTTTTTTCTTGATTTCTTATAGTGTTTCTTAAAGCCAGAAAGTTGCCATTTGAAATGACTTTAGTTTTGTGTCATGTCTGTGATCTGCTTTTTTCTACAAAATTAAACAACTGAATGAACATCCTCCGAGGCCGGTGATTCCATAATTTTTGCAGCTGTGAGCCGTTCATTTGCGAGCCAGTCTTAAATACAAATTTAACCACTGTGGAAGTAGGTCAGCAAAACAAAAGTAATAGAAGATAACTAACATAATGCAGTAAAAAAACAAGGCTCGCTATACCCATTGACACCCTGGTTTTTTTGGGGGTTTTTTTGAGGCAACCTATCCAGTGCCTGGCAAGTTTTGTCACTTATTCCTGGATGCACAGAGGAAAGAATGGAGCCTGCGTGCTTGTCATGGACATGGGAGTGAGGGAAGACACAAAAACAAAAAATGTTGGCTGTCACTTTTAATGATTTATTCTCTGATAAGCAAATCATGTTTGTGTGAAGAATTGGGACAGGTTTTCTGCCACAAATACTTTTGCCTTTTTGCAAATTTACAATCACATTTCATTTTGCAAAAAATTTTTGAATGAGTTTATTTTGGCACACAAAACTCCTTGTCACAAAGTGTCTCCCCCCCCAAATTAGCACATGTGGCCGAATGGGTGCAGGCAGAAGCAAAAGCTTATATACACCTACCCCTTTTACTATTACATTTTATTTTATATAATATATATATTTCAATCTGAATATCAGTGGGAAGAGGTTCTGTTGTTGCAGTCACGCGCTCGGTGGTGACTGTGGTGATCTGGGATCTGCAGAGCCTGGAGCAGTGCAGGCAAAGACTTTGGTGTTGCTCGTTGTGAAGCAGCCTGCTTTTCTCCTTTGGTGTTTGGTGTCAGCTGACAGCTTCCTTTCTGCTTCAAACTGACTTATACTTATATATCAACAGATACAAAAGAACAAAACACAAGACTTTTGGAATTAATCAATGTATTGAAATTTCTCTTCACAACAAGCTAAATAATAGTGCACAATCCAAAAGTACCAAATTAGTAAACTTAATTGTCCATACTGTAAAGTGAAGTTATATTATTTTTATAAAGTCTTTTAAAGCAGACTATATTTAATATTTTTGGGACAGTTATATTCCAAATGATTACATTTTTTTACAGAAAGTTTTTTTTTTTTTTTTTTACAGTAGTTTGAGTCTCTAGTTTTTGAAATGATAATGTTCCTCTCAAATTATGTCCATTTTAAACAGATGTTTTGACATTTTGTTTACCAAGTGGTTAAAGTGAATTTAGAATGAATGTTTTGTGTCTCCATCAGAGTACGTGGAGATCACCTCCACGTACTCTGATGGAGCTGAAAATGTGGATGTTGCACGCTTCATGTTTACAATCCGTGGCACTGGAAGGAGCAGCTTTATATCTGGGAAGAGTGTTCAAAATCAAAGGTTTGTTCAGTAGATGCTGCTAACTGAAATTTGCCACCTCACTGATACCATGTCACAGCTGTATGTTAGTATACAACTCAGAACGAGTAATATTCTGGACTATTCATCACATTTGCATAGGCTTTAATTACATCCAGTATGTAAGACCAGATGTAAATTGTAAACACAGTGGGTTATGTATCAATACATAACACTCAAATTTATTTATTTTTTTTCAAGATGGCTGACGGGACGGTCGCACGCACTCCTGGAGCTCCTGGCTTTGTCAAAGTTCGGTTAAAACCAGAGATCTACCGAACGACGGACAGGAAAGTAATAGTTGAGGATGAATTCCTGCACTTTCTCTACATGAAATTAAAGACACTGAGCCAGGACGAGATAATCCTGCTGGCATCTAACACATTTGATTCTGAGTGGATTGAAATGTCAAAGAAGGCGCTGTTTGACCTGTGCGACACTTCACAGCACAATGTGTCCCACAGAGGAACAAATAAAGATGTGAACAACATCAAGGCATGCCTCAAAGTGATGAATGAGTGTGGAGACAATATCCCAAGATTTGTATCCCACTACTTGGATGAACTGCCTCCAGTGACTTTCACAAGCATTGATGTGTGCGGTTTACTCCGAAAAATGGAGCACCTCCACGCTGAAGTGTCTACTATGCGACATTCACTGAACCTGCAGGCCAAGGTCAGCGAGAGCCTGCAGGCTGTCACGATGGATGTGAGCAATTGAGTGTGCGCCCTGGAACTGCGCATGGGCCATGGCGGCGCAGGGCTGCGCACGGCGGGGAAGCAGTCAGGTGCTGTGGAGGCTAACTGCGCTAACTCCTTTGAGGGAGAAACCAGGGCTGTGGAATCGGCTTGCAGCCTTACTCGAGCTGAGGAGCCACCCTTTTCTCATGGGGAAAGACCTTCTCAGGAGGAATTCAGCGGAGGAACGACGCCATTACCACCCAGCTCTCCAAAATGGAGTAAGGTTGTTAAAGCCGGGCAGCGACGGCAGAAGGAGCCGGTGTTTGCTAAGCCTGCGCACCGCATTGGGCTCTCTACATCTTGACAAAGGAAAGTCAAGACTGTGGTGGGCACTGGAGCAACTGGGAATATCAAAATGATAAAGACAAAATTGGTGAGTGTCTTTGCTTCAAAATTCTCTCCAGATCTGGAGGCAGAAACATTGCGCACATATCTCAAAAACAAACTCGGGTATGACGTTTCATGTGACAAAATTGCTACTGTTAATGACCGATACACCTCCTTTAAAGTGACTGCAGAATGCAATGCAGTAGACGTCATGTATGATCCCGAGCTTTGGCCTGATGGAACTTTTGTAAGACGTTATTATGAGCCGCGTAAAGCAGCCGCGGTCATTGGAGCTAATGCTGCTGCTACCACCACACTTGGAGCCATGAGCGTGCCTGTTGGTGCGAACTCTTGAAACAGCTATCATGGCTATAAACGTTTTATCTTATAACTGTCGTGGTCTGCGCTTGAGTCAGAGTGCGGAGGATAAAGCGCGTCGTACTGTAGTGGACCAGTTGTTGGATCATTGTGACATTTTGTGTTTACGAGAGACGTTTCTTGCCAAGCAGGACCTTAAAGGTCTAAATTCACTTAATGATAGATTCCTTGGGGCGGGAGAGTCGACAACTGACCTAAGTTTAGGCATAAAAAAGGGAAGAATAGCAGGAGGTGTGGCTATTCTTTGGAATAAGAGACTGGACTCTGTGGTCAGCGTCACCAGGCTTGGGGTGGACTGGTGTATTGCATTACGATTGTCACATCATAACAAAGAAATTCTGATATTAAATGTTTATTCCCCATATGAATGCAAACAAAATGAAGATTACTTGGATAAGCTTGCTTTCATAAGTGCTTTAATAGAGAATGAAAGTGCCTCTAGTGCAGGGATAGGCAACCTGTTCCAGAAAGAGCCATGAGGGTGCAGGTTTTCTTTGCAGCCACTGACTCCACCAGGTGATTTTACTGATTAATATCACTTTGAGCAGATGGAATCAGTTAATCAGTGAAATCACCTGGTGGAGTCAGTGGCTGCAAAGAAAACCTGCACCCTCATGGCTCTTTCTGGAACAGGTTGCCTACCCCTGCTCTAGTGTGTATGTTATTGGTGATTTAAATGCAAATATCTTAGACAAAAACTCTTATCTTTGCTGATCATTTGACAAATTTTTGTGCAGATAATCAACTAACCTTATCAATAAAGTCATTTTGCCAGACCAGAGTTACACATATATAAGTGAAGCATGGCATACTACATCGTGGCTAGACCACTGCATCACTACAGATGATGCCCATGCTGCTCTGGCTGGCATGAAGATTTTATATGAAATGGCCACAGCCGACCATATTCCTGTATAGCTTGCCTGCTATCGTGCAAACAGTGATCAACTATTAAGCAATATTCTTCTGCCAAAGGGTGCAGTGATGTGTACAGACTGCAACTGCACTAGTGAGAAGCACAAGACTGACATTTCTTCTATGTATTCTCATATCGCTGATGCGCTGATTGAAGCAAGTAAACCTTTTTACAAATGCAAAAGGAAAGGTAAAACAAGTCCTGGGTGGAACACTTATGTGTCTAAATTCCATTCTGAAGCTCATGATGCCACTAAGACCTGGGCTGCAGCTGGGAAACCAAGACAGGGGCCTCTATTTGAGCAGAAAAAACAAGCTAATGCTAGATACAAATATGCCGTAAGATTTATAAGTAAAAACGAGCAAACAATCAAGGCTGACGCCCTGGCTGAAAAATTATTAAGTAATGATAGTAAGGCATTCTGGAAAAATGTGAAATGTGTAAACAACTATAAACCTCCTCTTCCTCACACAGTAGATGGAGTTTCTTGGGCTGACATGATCGTTGAGCTGTGGAAAGAGCATTATTTTAAACTTTTTAATTGTGTCTCAAGTGAACCCTGTACTGTTGGTTGTGTGGACTATGTTGAATCATTCAAATCTCACGAAATACTTCAAGCAATCAAGCTTTTGCCAGAAAACAAATCAACAGGCAAGGATCTTATTTCTGCTGAGCATTTGAAATATTCCAGTATGAGGCTGGCACCTCTACTTGCCATATGCTTATCTGCTATCGTTGTTCATGGGTTCATTCCAGACTCTATGATGACAGTGCTATTAGTCCCTGTGATTAAAGATAAGGCAAGGAAGGTGGGGAGCACTGACAACTATAGACCCATTGCCCTGGCAAATATCCTGTCAAAAGTATTTGAAAGAATCATTTTAAGTAGAATGGGAAAACTACATTGTCTCCATAGACAATCAATTTGGCTTTAAAGCTGACCATGGAACAGACGTGTATTTATATCTTAAAAGAACTTCTTATGCAATATAAAAAGAGGAACTCTACTGTTTTTATGTGCTTTCTAGATGCCTCTAAGGCCTTTGACCGTGTGAATCATAGAAAATTATTCTACAAAATGTGTCAAGCCAATGTGCCAAAATATATTGTGCGATGCCTATCATACTGGTATGCTCACCAGACTCCAGACTCTACAGATCAAATGGGATAATTGTGTATCTGTGCCCTTTCAAATCAGTAATGGAGTGAGACAAGGGAGCTTGCTGTCCCCAATTTTATTTAATTTTTATATGAATGACCTTTCTAAACAGTTAAACCATTGCAGAACTGGGTGTATGGCTGGTAATTATGTGGTCAATCACTTAATGTATGCAGATGATCTAGTGATTTTCAGCCCTAGTTCAGCTGGTCTGCAGCAGTTGCTGAATGTGTGCTCTGTTTTTGGAGCACACATTGTTTTTGGAGAACTTCATGATGTAAAATTCAATGCTATCAAGAGTCTCATAATGATATGTAGGACAAAGGAAGACAGAGCTATGCTTTTTCCAGATTTCAAATTGTCTGGCAAAGTCCTGAATACTGTGACAAATGTTAAATACCTTGGGCATATCCTGACTGACAGTCTGTCAGATGATGACATGAATCGTCAGTGCCGTATGTTGTATGCACAGGCTAATGTTCTGTCACAAAAGTTTGGATCCTGTTCTCTTGGTGTGAAAGTCACTTTGTTCAGAGCATACTGCACCTTGCTGTACACGGCTCATCTGTGGCTGAACTACTAACAGTCCAGCTTTCAGAGGCTGAGTGGCCTACAATGATGCCTTCAGACTCTTGTTAAAAAAGCCCAGATGGACTAGAGCCAGTGAACTGTTTGTGTCTCATAGAGTAAATACTTTACAGGCTTGTTTAAGAAATGTCATGTACAGATTTTTGTGCTGATTAAATAAGTCAGAAAATGAAATAATTTTGTCAGTAACAAATATTGGTTACAGTGCCATCCGGTTCACTTCCCAAATGTGGAGGCACTGGTATAGTTGTCTTTTAAGTGGCTAAGGACCTGTGTCTGTGTTTGTATGTTTATTATTGTTTGTTTTTTTTAAACTGGACTATGAGTCTGAAATAAAGCAATCAATCAATACAAAATGAAGAAAACCAGAGGCACGGTTTTAACTTTTAAAATAAGTTGGATATTTAAAATTTGTTGTGCACTCATGTTGATTTAAAAAAAAAAAAACTTAAATGAAAATTTTCTAGGATTGAGCGGCTGTGGAGAGACCTGTGGGCAGCTGTAACGTGCATCTATTATGATGTCCTCCACTACCTTGAAGAAGAGGGCTACCTCAGCATTGCCAATGATACACACACTTTCTGCTGCCACTTTGTGTTTTTCCCACACTTGCAAGTTGACCTGGACACGTTTCACAGTGGTTGGGACAACCACCGCTGCGAACAGAGAGCCACATGACCCCAAACCAACTGTGGGAGTTGGGTCGCACACATCACCCAGTTCCAGCACCAGAGAACACAGAGGTACATCAAATGTGATTTGAATGAATCATTTGGTTCACATTTGAGGTAATGAATTAGAAGCTAAGAGCACAAAGTGTGCCTGCTGTTACTGCATGCAATTAAATATGTTCTCTGTTTTAGGGTATGGACATTCCTGACATTGACTGGCAAAATAGTGGACTTCCTTGTGATGACCTGTTCAGCGTTGTGGTTCCACACAGAGCCTGCCCACTCACCGAAAGACAACTGACAGCTTTAAAAAGATGCATTCAACCCGAAAGCTGCATCTCACTCCTTTGGTATCGATATTTACATTGCCACTGTTCAGTTTTGTGAGCGGTTTGTGGATCTCTGAGAATCAGAAAGACTTCAGATTTGAATTTGCATGTTTCTTTTTTTGCAGGCATTCATTCCATTCAGTATAATCAGTACACAGAGTACATTTTAAACACACTTTTTTTTTTTGAGTGCAGAGATTTTGTTTTGTTTTAAAGGAACAGATTAAACTGCAAAACCAGCCTGTACATTAAGAACCTTCAACTGTCTAACACTGAAAATAAAACAAGTGTAAACCCATCTTTTGATAACTTGAATAGTTTAACATGTCAACATTTTACTGAACTACTGAGTGTAAACACAGACCCAGATGTCACACAAGACCAAATCCTGTGTGGCAAGTGCCAATACAGGACAGGATGTCATTTTTAAAGGACGTGTAATGCCCTGGGATTTAAATGGTCTCAAAGCAGGTGGAAGCTGTGGGATAGCAGCCATTGATGACTTCCACTGAGAGACTCTGAGGGAGAATCTCCCATCCAGTCCAGAATTTGACGAGGCTGGTCAGTTCAGCAGGTGTTGCTATGGAGTAGATTCAAATGGATAAAAGTTAGTCATCAGGCTAAATAGCCAACAATGGCATTATCAACTGATTAGAAGATCAGTTAAACCAAATAAACCTACCATTAGCTATGAATTGATGTAGATAGCTTGACATCCCTTACCAAAAAGTAGTATATGCAAGTATGTTTCAAGTATACTTCTAGTTTACTTTTTATATACTTATCAGTACAATTTTTTTGGTAAGGGATGCGGCATCTGGTTTCCACGGAACAGTGGTCATCATCGCTGTCTTCCTCACGAGGCCATGTTATACGCTGAAGAAGCACCTGAATTAAAAAAAAAACAGCATGAGAAAGTTTTTCTTTTTTACACAGACAGTAATAGATGCTGTCCATGTATGAACCATAATATTTACTACAGATACAACACTTCAAGATGTTTCATCTGTTATGTGTGAGTGCGAGCATTGTTTTTGAGGATGCACAAGCAAATTTTGTTGTGCTGTTTTACTGTGCAATGACAATGAATGTGATTCTGAAGAACAGAAAAATAGACCTCAGCGCTGATAGTTCCTGCTGTGTCTTGAGGAAAGAGCAAGGCCACTGTGTAAGGTCTTTGGGTCAGTAGAGTCCACATTGGGGTTTCCGTAAGACCCCATCTCAGTTGTTTGATTTGCCTCATGACGCACCCTATTACCTGTAAATTGTAAAAAGGCAGAGAAGAGAACCCATAACATTTTATCTAAAAGCAAGTTTGAAAAGTGAAACAGGTAAAGAATAATTCAATTTAAATATATTTATTATGCTGCATTCCCCTGGTGAGTGAGTAAAAAAAAAAAAAAAAAATCTAAATCAGACTTGTCCTGCAAACTTCCCACTATATTTTATGTTTCTAGAAAAATAAATTATCATGTGGAAAGTGATGCAATTTACTGGAAACTTTTGTTGTTAATGTGGGCACAAATTGGGAGAAAGTGAAGCATTTTAATTTTGTCACATTATTTTAAAAACTTAGCAATGTGCATTTGTCACCCAAACATAACTCCTCAAACATGAATTGGGTCTTATGTTTGGACAGATATTTCTCAGTCTTTCACTCACAGCGTGGATCAATAGCTTCTCAAAAAGCCACCTCCTGTTGTTTTCAGTGAAGGAAGGGAGGACCCAAGCATAAGCCAGGTCCTGGACACTTTGACCTTTTCTGACAGTATGGATGCCCCTTCAAGCTTCAAAACAATAAGCCGTAAAAACACTCAGCAAGGACACAGTGCGCCCATGTTACTGAAAGAACAAACCCTTTTCAAACATACAAGTCTGATGGTGTCTCTGATGTCCAGGTCTGGACAGTCCTCCAGTGTGACAGTCGCAGTTTCCAGACTTCCACCCAGCAGGACATGTACAACGGCAGGGCTGAGTCCCTGCAGGCATGGTCCTCCGTGAAGGATAGAGTGGCCTATCATTCTCCCCGCCACCATGAATAGATCACTTTCAACGACAAAGTGAGAGGCTGAGGGGACTAAATGGCCAGGCTCTCCATCAGAAAGTCACGTAAGGTTTGAATTTGCTGTTAAGATATTGAAAAAAAAAAAAAGAATAAAAAGTAATAAGCCTCCTTCCATAGAAGGAAGACATGCAGGTTAATGTTGCTCTTATTTTATAACAGGTATGAATGCAAGTGAATGGAAAATGAATTTTAGTTTATGATGGACTGGAAACCTGAAATATAATCAATACAGGCATTATACATTAAGGAGAAACCTTTGAACATGAAGGCCCAGCAAACCTATTAAATACTGTAAGCCTATATAGCCAGAATTAGAAAATGATTATACACCTTAAAATAATCATTACATTTGGTCACATGATATTATGTACATACCAAAACTGATGCAAAACCCTGACCTCAGCTTCTCTATGCATGTTGGGAGAAAAAAGCGAATCACACCCTGTCCAATAGCAAGATCTCCTGAAACAATGCAAAGTTGTAAGGACAAATAATAAGACAGTAAATGCTTAATTTAGTTTTGGATAACTCTTAACTTGTAAATGGCATTGCCTTCAAGTTTGCAATTCAGGGGTCGTCCCCATTCCACATTAGGTCGCTTGTAGAAGGAGATAAGTGCCATGTCCTGCTCAGCAGGGCTTTTTCTGATGTCCATGCTGAGAAGTAAGGGACTCTCATTTCATGAGCACGTAGAAAACTGCCTGCACACTCATATATGGCCTTGGTGGGGTCACTGGCAGTTAACCAGCCTAATATACAAAAGAACAAAGAAACAAGATTAGCCTTGACCGTCAAGATAGGGAAAACATATTTATTATTCAAATATTAAAGAATAATTAACCAAATGCGTGGTCTGTACTGGGAAATATCAGACTGACGTGTTGTTGGTATGGACCAAGCGTTAGCAAGGTCCATACCAACAACATGTCGGGCTGATATATATATATATATAAAATACAAATAATGGATGGTAAGGAGTCCAACTTAGAGAAATATTGGATGAAGAAAAGTTATACTGGACTCGGCTACGCCTCGTCCAATATAACTTTTCTTCATCCAATCCGAGAAAATTAGATCAATTTATTTTGTTGTGAACAGCATATGAATGCTTCTAAAACGTCAGTAGCGTGCTTGTCTACCTTCTTAGTGTTTTTGGCATCCTTGGAGTTCAATATTTCCACCAGTTCCTCCTCTGTGAACTCAGCAAACCTCGCTGGCAGATGATTTTCTGCTGTTGTTGACATGTTTGTTGCCATTTTTTCAACCAGTGTCTGTCAGCAAGTTCCTGACCTCCGCTACGTCATTAGTGATGTCATCTCATGAATAACTGTATGCCGTGCTCTGATTGGCTATCTGTTGGCAGTAAAGTCATTTCAAATGGCAACTTTCTGGCTTTAAGAAACACTATAAGAAATCAGGAAAAAAAATTGTGGCAGTCAGTAACAGTTACTTTTTTAGACCAAGCAGAGGGAAAAAAATATGGAATCACTCAATTCTGAGGAAAAAATTATGGAATCATGAAAAACAAAAGAACGCTCCAACACATCACAAGTATTTTGTTGCACCACCTCTAGCTTTTATAACAGCTTGCAGTCTCTGAGGCATGGACTTAATGAGTGACAAACAGTACTCTTCATCAATCTGGCTCCAACTTTCTCTGATTGCTGTTGCCATATCAGCTTTGCAGGTTGGAGCCTTGTCATGGACCATTTTCTTCAACTTCCACCAAAGATTTTCAATTGGATTAAGAGCCGGACTATTTGCAGGCCATGACATTGACCCTATGTGTCTTTTTGCAAGGAATGTTTTCACAGTTTTTGCTCTATGGCAAGATGCATTATCATCTTCAAAAATGATTTCATCCCCAAACATCCTTTCAATTGATGGGATAAGAAAAGTGTCCAAAATATCAACGTGAACTTGTGCATTTATTGATGATGTAATGACAGCCATCTCCCCAGTGCCTTTACCTGACATGCAGCCCCATATCATCAATGACTGTGGAAATTTACATGTTCTCTTCAGGCAGTCATCTTTATAAATCTCATTGGAACGGCACCAAACAAAAGTTCCAGCATCATCACCTTGCCCAATGCAGATTCGAGATTCATCACTGAATATGACTTTCATCCAGTCATCCACAGTCCACGATTGCTTTTCCTTAGCCCATTGTAACCTTGTTTTTTCTGTTTAGGTGTTAATGATGGCTTTCGTTTAGCTTTTCTGTATGCAAATCCCATTTCCTTTAGGCGGTTTCTTACAGTTCGGTCACAGATGTTGACTCCGGTTTCCTCCCATTCGTTCCTCATTTGTTGTGCATTTTCGATTTTTGAGATTTTTCGATTTTATTATTATTATTATTATTACTTTAAGTTTTCTGTCTTGATGCTCTGATGTCTTCCTTGGTCTACCAGTATGTTTGCCTTTAACAACCTTGCCATGTTGTTTGTATTTGGTCCAGAGTTTAGACACAGCTGACTGTGAACAACCAACATCTTTTGCAATATTGTGTGATGATTTACCCTCTTTTAAGAGTTTGATAATCCTCTCCTTTGTTTCAATTGACATCTCTCGTGTTGGAGCCATGATTCATGTCAGTCCACTTGGTGCAACAGCTCTCCAAGGTGTGATCACTCCTTTTTAGATGCAGACTAATGAGCAGATCTGATTTGATGCAGGTGTTAGTTTTGGAGATGAAAATTTACAGGGTGATTCCATAATTTGTTCCTCAGAATTGAGTGAGTCCATATTTTTTCCCTCTGCTTGGTCTAAAAAAGTAACCATTACTGACTGCCACAATTTTTTTTTCTTGATTTCTTATAGTGTTTCTTAAAGCCAGAAAGTTGCCATTTGAAATGACTTTAGTTTTGTGTCATGTCAGTGATCTGCTTTTTTTTCTACAAAATTAAACAACAGAATGAACATCCTCCGAGGCCGGTGATTCCATAATTATTGCCAGGGGTTGTATTGTTCACTGTTATTACATAATACCTGTAATTTCTCCCAAAATATTAGTCTTATGAATGTTCCGTTTTGGTCACATTCATCCTTGACCCAAAATATATAAACATACAAAACTACAAATGTCAGCTCTCCACAGTTTCTCTGTGATCAAAGCACTCATGCATATGCATACACATACAGAGAGGCACATACACACTTGGCTTTTAACACACACACAAAATTCCTACCTTTTCTCTCTTCAGTCTCACTGGTGTTCACATTGTCCAGAGTGCTGTCACTGATAACATCTATGACTAGGGATGGGTATTGATAAGATTTTATCAACATCGATGCCATTATCGATTCTGTTTATCGATCCGATTCCTTATCGATTCCCTTATCGATACCTCATGAATTTTGTACTAAAAGTAGGCTTTACAGGTTTTCTGTGTATTTCCTTGAGTCTTAAAGTAAATAAATATGAAATTAGTCACTGTATCATTGATCTCTAGACATAAATAAAAATAAACAAAACGGTGTTTCGCTTTGAAGTTATTAATTCAGACTGAATTCTATCGTTCTAACTTGACTCAGAGAGCCGCGCAGCGTTTGGAGCTGTGTGAACAGAACGGAGGATGATTCTCATTTCTTTCTCGCAACGAGACAGGAGTCCCAGTTAGTAACTTTAATCTGCACAAAAGTGAATCACAACTCATATTCAGGGATGAAAGTGGTGAAAAACAAAAAAAGCTGAAACCCCAAATTACTCCCCAACACCACCAGCATGAAAATGTTTCAATTCTAGAAGCTCTGAAATGCAATCTAGGACTATTCCAGATGATAAACTGGAGTATCCATTTAGGAGAGAAAAAAAAATACAACTTTCCTTATTCAAATTCATTCCAGTAGTATTCTGCTCTTACTAGGATGCAGCAGTTTTCTAGTTTGGCAAAAAGTGCTGGAGGAAATCACTGAAGAAATTAACACATTGAAAATATGGTTTGACCAAAACAAACTGTCATTAAACTTAAATAAGACAGTGATGAAATGGAGGTGTAAGAGTCACTAGGTGTTCACAGGAAACATTTATTTCTGTATGTATTTATTTCTGTTCATTGTTAGTTGCTATTATATATTTTCTGTTGTGTTTCTATTCAGGTTATTTTTGTCTCTTTCTCTAAAATTGTATATAATAATCATTAGATTATTAATATATAAGCAAAAATAAATTTAAGGAATATTACAATTTGAAAACAAATGCACCCGAACGTGATGACGGCTGCAATTGCTAAATGCTAACTTTTAACATTGAAAATGCCATAGACATGCTAACGCGTTAGCATCGGTCCCGTTTTTAAGTTATAAAATACACCTGTCAACTGTTTCAGAAGACCATAACAGGTCGGTTTAACATAGAAAAGGTAAATAATACTCACAGACGTATGCTCTTTAGGGTTTTAGCGGGGGAAAATTAAGCGAAAGAAAGAAATAAACGAAGCAATCGATCGAAGCATTGCTTCAATCTGCGAACCACTGCTTCGATTGGTTCAAGGTTCAAAGCAAAGCCGCGCTGCAGAAAAGTTAAGGACCCGCTGCAGGGTCTGTAATCAATGTAGAGAAATGATCATTTTCCTGACAAACACCCCCCAAAACAACGGCCACTCTGAAGGACCGATAACAGAATCGTTAAGCACAAAGCTTATTGATGTCGGTGGATCGAATCATTTCTTAACGATACCCGAAAGGAACCGGTTCTCGATACCCATCCCTATCTATGACATTACATGTCTTGATGTGTTCTGTCAGGAGAGTCAGGGGAATCGCTACTTCACACTTCTGACATGTTGCTTTTGGCATGTTACTGAATGCTTCATCAGTTAGTGGTAGAGGATTTGTACTGAGTTCTTCTTGAATAGGGGCTATGAATAGATTTTCCCCCCAACGAGTTACAGACTTCAATATTATTCCTGTATAGCCACTCTCATCTGGAGCCACAAGAGACAGCTGCTGGCACCCTGCCACCTGCACAAGAGCAGAGCAAAATTAGACAGTTAAAGCTCAAGAAGTCCCTTTAAGCAAAAACAGGTTAAGTCTTTTTTTTTTTTTTTACTTGAAATTTACTGATCCGATTATTAGTTTGCAACGGCTAATTTTCGGGTAGGTGTGACCTAGTAAAAATAAAACAAATTTAAACACTGATAGACATAATAATAAATGTACAGAGATGACTCAGAGCAATTCTTCGAAAGTTGTATTAAGCTACCATAAATTAATGCTGTGAACTGAATAATGTGATGTTTGCTGCTGCATATGTGTATTTCATTTGTGACAGAGCAACACTAATACACTTGTGTTGACTTACCTGAAGATTTGTACAGTAGCCATCCACCAGTAACTGTCCCCTGTTTTGGGAATAAAACTTTGAGGGCATCACATAACTGAACAGAAAATGGATACATGTGCAGTATTCTCCAAAAAGAATGACAGAATTCTTCATTCAAATCGGGCAACACAGCCTGAATAAAACAAACATACAACACCAGTAATTACTACAATATACAATAATTAAGTGAATTTTAATTACCTCTTCATGCGTTGTGTTCTCATCTAGACGAGCAGTCCTACGGCCCAGTCCTGCCTCCAGATGGACCATTTGCTCCTGCTCTTTTGGGGTTTTGTCACATTGTTTTGGCAACAAATAGAAAGCGAGATCAGATGGTTTGGGCCTCTTAGCAGGAACAGGGTTTGCTGAAGGAAAGTGCCTCTTTCCTCTGCCACTGAAAAAAATACCTGGAAAGGACCTATATAAAATAAAGACAAAAATAAAAAAGTGATTTACAAGGTCATCTGTTTTACTCAAGGCCAAAATATGGCCACTGGGTACATTGCAAAGGCCTTGCATCCATCTGTCTGTGTTCAGCGTAAGTCCAGTCCTGTCACTCCAAGAGTCTTCAAATTCACATGGAACATTCTTGAGACAAAGACCCTGGACAAGTTCAAAGATGGCTAAGCTTGACCTATTTTAAGATGTCAAAAGGTCACATTCTTTCCCTTAGTTTTACGCTCATACGGCTGAGGGTATTTTAGCATTGCCTTACTTTTGTAATTACATATGAAGAGGACCCATTCTGATTTTTTTCACTTCATTAACAAATTTAACATTACCCTTGAAACAGGCCTTTGAATACTCGTATACACACATTTACTGAACAGACACAAAACATTAGATGATTTCTTCTCAGGCTTACTAATGTAGACTTAAATGGGCAATATTCTTAGGAAACTTACTGATTGCTAAAGTAAAGGACTGTATTTTTCCGATAGAAAACAGCATCAAAATCTGTATATGTAATAAGGCTTCCTTCAAAATAATGAACTTCGTTTCACCTGGTCATTTCCATCTGGAGTGATGGTCTGCTTTCTGTCTGCCTCTGCTGTCTGCAAGATGTTTTTCAAGAATATATCATCAACACATCTACAAGGTACAGGTAAAATAAGCTATATGTAGACTAATCAAAGTTTAATACTAAACCTTATGTCTTGATTTGCACCTTGTCTGTCAGATGAGTTGAGTAGCTGTACCAAGTGGCGAGCTGACCTCACAATGTCATCAACACGACTGCCCTGCCATCACAGAAAAAATAAGGATATTACAAACCAACAGCAAGAAGATTTAAACAGCTACTTGTTACTGGGTCTTATTTAGGGAGACCATATTTTGCTTTCTAAAAAAAAGAGGACATTCAAAAAAAAATGCCTCCTTTGTATTTTTTTTTTTTTTTGCTGGTAGCAGTTGATTAACAAGTGCCACAACTAAAGGGCCTTTCAGACTGAGCGCGTCAGGCAATCATTTTGCCACATCAGCTTGCGTTGGATGCAAACTCTGAAAACTCACACCTCCAGCTACACTTCCAAATAAAACAAAAGTTCTTTAAAGAGAAATTATTTTATTATTTGAAAAAGCTGTTTGCTTATATATTTTAACATTAACTGAAAGAATCATTAAACATGTCCATGAAATCAGCGTTCAGTCAAAAAGACAGGTAGAAACGGTGTCTTTTTTTCCTGGTTGAAATGTAGATATGAATGAATGAATCTAAGAAAGACCCTTCGGCTGCTCCCTTGTTTGCACTTGGGGTCACCACAGCAAATCCAAACAACTTCACATTGCACAGAGAAATGTGGCAGGGGTGGGGATCGAACTGGGAACCTTCCACACTGAGGCAAAGCACACTAACCACTTGTCCACCAAGCCTGCTGTATGAATGGATGAATGTACTAGACTTAAAATGTACACATTCATTTTCATGCTATTTTGTCCAAAAATAAATGTACAAGGTTCCTTATAATGTTAATCAAGAAGTCATCTTATCTGAAGCAAGTTAGTTATAATTTACAGATGAACAAAGGTTTCTCAAAAAAAAAAATTCTAACTCAAAACTATTTTAATTACAAGTTTTATAATGTATGAAATGATTGTTTTTAACTTCAGAATGTACAGTAATCAGAAATTCATAAGTTAAAAAAAACTGTCAGGATTTTCTTCAGAAAACTGTATATAAATTAGCAGTTCTGGGACACATTTCTGCACTGAAGTCTTCTTTGGCTTGATGCCTCATTTCTATTGGACAGCGCGAAGGTACGTCAGTGCAAAGTGGTGAAAGTTGGATTGGGTTGAATTTTGACTGTTGCTACTTGATTACAAGAAATGCGACACTTCTCATTGAAAAGAGTGTTTTTTAGAGCAATCCGCATCTCGTTTAACACCCTGAACGCGTGCAGTGTAAAAGGCCTTTAACACTGTCACGGTTTAATGTGCTTTCAGTCTTCATAGTCGCTGCTTTGGGTTTGCGTATGCTCACCAAGGGTGGGTATTGATAAGATCTTATTGATATCGATTCTGCTTATCGATCCAATTCTTTATCAATTCCCTTATCAATACCTCTTGAGGTAACTCTTGAGGTAACCTCTTGAGAAACGACCATTTTCACGATAAACACCCTCAAAAACAACAGCCACTCTGGCATAATGTGAACTGAAGGACTGATAAGGGAATCATTAAGCAAAAAAGGCTATTCATGTCAGTGGATCAAACCATTTGTCATACATTGTTAGCACTACTTGGAGAAGCCACAAAGCAATGGGTCGAAGCACTGCTTCAAGCTTCAACCACTTTGAAGCAGCGGCTCTGAAATCAACGTAGAGAAACAACCATTTTTTGCAATAAACACCCTCAAAAACAGCCGCTCCTGTGTAATGTGAACAAAAGGACTGATAAGGGAATCGTTAAGCAAAAAAGGCTATTCATGTTGGTGGATCAAATCATTTCTCACACATTGCTAGCTACTTGCTAATGCAATTTGCACACATGCCACTGCATTAATCCGGTTCATGAGCGGATGTGTCTATTGGTGAATTTCACAAATAGCAGAAAAAGTAAACACTCACCAAAGCTCCATCACGCCCATTTTGTCTTCCTCCAGTATCCATCATGCCTCCTCCTCCTCCTCCTTCTTCTTCCTCCGATTTGGTGTCAGTGTCACATGACCAATAGAGCAAAACGTGATTGGCTGAACTTTGGATGATTGAGTCAAGGATCGATTGCTTCTCCCTGTGTTTCTATTCTTTGAGGTTGAATTTTTTTTTTAGGTCGAATTTTTGAGGTTGAATTTTTTTTTTTTTTAGGTTGAAATTTTTGAGGTTGAATTTTTTTTTTTTTTTTTTAGGTTGAAATTTTCGAGGCTGAATATTTTGATGCTAAACAAATTCAACCTTACAGAATTCAACTTCAAACTCTGATTTTGATGCTAAAAAAAATTCAGCCTTAAAAATTTTGATACTAAAATAATTCAACCTTAAAAATTCATTTTCAAACTCTGATGGCATAGATTTACTTCCATAATGACCCTCCCCTCCAAAGTTTTATTAAATTGGTCTTTTGAGTAAAGCTAATCGGTGTTCACCACAGCCGAGATGGCACAGGTGGTGCTTAAACTCAAAACTGGGTTGTCAGTAGCTGATAGTGTACAACTTCCGACCTCTCTGACATGCCATCTAAATGAAGCCCCGCCCATTAGTATCACAGTGATGTAGTGCTATCTGGTTGGTAGCTCAAATACAGAAAGGTTTTCAACTTTTATACATAACTACATAACTAAAATACATGATTTATAATAATAAATGATTTATAAATAAAATAAAATAAAAATACGAGGTCTATTAGAAAAGTATCCGACCTTATTATTTTATTCAAAAACCATATGGATTTGAATCACGTGTGATTGCGTCAGACAAGCTTGAACCCTCGTGCGCATGCCTGTCGGTTGCGTCATTCGCCTGTGAGCAGGCTTTGAGTGAGGAGTGGTCCACCCCCTCGGCAGATTTTCATTGTCAGGAAATGGCGGAATGATTTGGGCTTTTTTTCCATCAGAATTTTTTCAGAAACTGTTAGAGACTGGCAGCTGGAAACCATTAGAAAACGCGCGGAATTCCTCCGCACGTCTGTCTCAATGTGCCGAAGAAGTGCTGATGTCCACGTCTTTTCACAATTCCTGTGCTAGTCAGACGAAGTCCCGGATAAAACACAGCGTCCAGTTTGGAAATGAATGGCACATTCCACTGTTACAGGAGTTTTTGTCATGGAAAGAGGAGCGGAGGCTTCGCACGTCGTGGCGGTGCCGCATGGCGCACAGCAACGCCGTGATGAAGCCTCACGGGACATGTTCTGGCATGTCCAGGCACATCCACAATTTCTCGGATAATCACTCGATGGAAAAACCACAGACAGCTGTCTGAACGCCATCTCAAAGCCGTCCTGTGAGACCAAAACGGAGGTGGTTTTGTCTCGCTCCAGTAGCGAATCCATCATGACGCGCGAAGCCTCCGCTCGGCTTTCCATGACAAAATCTCTTGTGAAAAGTGAAATCTGCCGGAAAATGGTTGATGTCCAGCTCTTGTGATAACCAGAGAAAGTGCACACGAGGGTCACGGATCCACAGAGCCATCCGTTTAGAAATGATCCGGTGGTTTGTGGCTCTCGATGGCGGCACGGAGCGCGGCACGCCGAGTGTCCTTAAAGCCGTCCTTAAAGCTGTAGTAACAGTCCTTATTCTCTGTGAAGCCTGTAAAATTTTCACCGAAAGCCAGATAAATTTTTTGAATGGTTTCCAGCTGCCAGTCTGAAAAAATTCTGATGGAAAAAAAGCCCAAATCATTCCGCCATTTCCTGACAATGAAGATCCGCCGAGGGGGTGGACCACTCCTCACTCAAAGCCTGCTCACAGGCGAATGACGCAACCGACAGGCGTGGAAAAACTCACGCATGTGCACGAAGGTTCAAGCTTGTCTGACGCAATCACACGTGATTCAAATCCATATGGTTTTTGAAAAAAATAATAAGGTCGGATACTTTTCTAATAGACCTCGTAAATGATTTATCTACTGTTTAGCTACTATGCTTAATCTTAACTAAATTATGAATTTTAACTAAATTTGGCTCTTCCAAGGGTTATGAAATGCAATCCGTCTTGCAATTTTGAATGTAGGAAAGGGAAAACTTTAGAAGCAGATGTGCTCTAATATTTGATCTGTCCTCTGACCAGAACACTCCCTCTGATGATACTGAGGAAGAAACCTCATGCAGACCAGATTCGAAGGGGTGACCCTCTGCTTTGGCCATTCTAACAGCTACAAGGGTTTTCCTAAGTTTTAGAAAGTTTGGAAAAAACAAAACTGCTACAATAATTTCAGGCATGGGATTCTGCTGTCAGTCCAGCATCCCGCTGTCCACAGATGCCACTCTCACGTATGTCCCTCAGACAGAGAGAAAAAGAGCAGACTCAGTCGACCGGAAAAACCACACCTAAGGTATAATTCATCAACATTAAATCAACAGAAGAGCAGAAAAAATACTAAGGTGATCGCCAACCACTAGCCCTAAGCTTCATTAACAGACCCAGAATTTAGATAAAGTTGAGGCAGAGACCTGTTCCATAACTAATAAAATGAATTTAAAAGGACAGGCAGCACAGTTCCATGCTATGCCAGTATGCTAGCTATTTGAAAGGGAGAATAAATGCATCTTAAGTCTAGACTTGAATGTCTCTACAGAATGCTCATATTTATGAGACGTGCTCTACCAGGACAGTGAAAGGCAAATCCCCACTACCTAACCTGAAAGGAACATATTTCAATCTGGATTTCATATTGCTACACACCTGCCCAACAAATTTCGACCTCAACTGCAGGTCACAGATACCTTTAAGCAGCAAGAACCTTTGCCTAATTATTTGGTCAACTGCAACATCTTTCCAGCAGCACTGATTAGAACCAAGTGATGCATATCTTGTTGCTTCAAACCTGTTAGTTCTTGACGTTCTGGTGTTTGAAACTCATCAGAGGTATAAAAATGTTAAGATGTACCACTCATTTACACAAGCATCAGAATGTGGAAGAAAGCTGATTCGGGTTACATTGCATGATTGTTGCTGCCAGATCAATTAATCAACATTTATTTATAAAGCGCTTTAGAGGTGCCAGACAGTGTCCATATGCTTTACAGTGAAATAAATAATTCACATAAATGTAACACACATACAATTAATTTAAAACAGCACATAAAACAACACAAATACAAGACCAAGCATTCATGATACATGCACACTCTTAAGGCTATGAAATTGAGCTATTAGTTAAAAAAAAAAAAAATAGAAAAGGGGGTGTTCACAATAATAGTAGTGTGGCATTCAGTCAGTGAGTTCGTCAGTTTTGTGGAACAAACAGGTGTGAATCAGGTGTCCCCTATTTAAGGACGAAGTCAGCACCTGTTGAACATGCTTTTCTCTTTGAAACCCTGAAGAAAATGGGACGTTCAAGACATTGTTCAGAAGAACAGCGTAGTTTGATTAAAAAGTTGATTGGAGAGGGGAAAACTTATACGCAGGTGCAAAAAATTATAGGTTGTTCATCTACAATGATCTCCAATGCTTTAAAATGGACACAAAAAAAAAAACACACGCGTGGAAGAAAATGGAAAACAACCATCAAAATGGATAGAGGAATAACCAGAATGGCAAAGGCTCACCCATTGATCAGCTCCAGGATGATCAAAGACTGGAGTTACCTGTAAGTGCTGTGACAGTTAGAAGACGCCTGTGTGAAGCTAATTTATTTGCAAGAATCCCCCACAAAGTCCCTCTGTTAAATAAAAGACATGTGCAGAAGAGGTTACAATTTGCCAAAGAACACATCAACTGGCCTAAAGAGAAATGGTGTTATGTGTCGGACGCAGCCCGGAGAACCGACCAGCGTTTGAAGGACCCAGTATAAAATAAGCAGAGCACGGTACAAAGGATAACAGAGTTTAATGAACATAACAGTGCTGTGAAAAAATATAAAAGTGCGCGGTCTGGCATGGTGGTTTTGCGGTGCGCTCCCAGCAGCGCCAACGGTCCGGAGCCAGAACCAACCCGGACCCAAGGACCCCGCCGATACCCCCCAGGTGGCCGCGACAAACCGAGTCTGTGAAAGAAGGAATCATTATGTGAGTCCACACTCAACACACAGAACGCTCAAAGGTGCACAAACAGCAAACACTTCCTGGCTTAATTACTAATCAGCTTCCCACCCTGCAGGCATGGAACACCCAGTTCACAAAACTCCACTGCAGAGGAAGCTGATTACACGACCAACATACAGCTCAATATAATAAGGTGTGAGGGACACCACATTTACTGACTGTATGAATGTTAGTCACAAAATCTAACGTACCTCAGGAAGTGTGCTGAGGAGCGTGAGACCTCACCCCCTCCTCTTTCACAGACCATGCATCAAACCTGGACGTTCTCTGCATCCACTGATGATGAGATGGCTCCCGAGACGACGATCTCACCCATCTGGTCACAAGATCGAGTCTCTGGCAAATACACACTGTGTACTCCAGTCTTAAATGCCACCATGTTCCAATCCATGTAGATGCACCACAGCTGTGAGTCCTGACGAGCCGCAGGTGATCAGCCTCAGGTGATCAGGGTGAGGTCCTGATAAACTCAGCTACACAGCCACTCAGTCCCAAATGCGCACCACCTGGAAGGAAAAACAAAAGACAGGACAGAAAACAGAAACAAAAGGCAGCCAGGCCCCCCCAGCCACACAACAAATGGAGGAATATTTTGTGGACTGATGAGAGTAAAATTGTTCTTTTTGGGTCCAACGGCCACAGACAGTTTGTGAGACGACCCCCAAACTCTGAATTCAGGCCACAGTTCACAGTGAAGACAGTGAAGCATGGTGGTGCAAGCATCATGATATGGGCATGTTTCTCCTACTATGGTGTTGGGCCTATATATCGCATACCAGGTATCACAGATCAGTTTGGATTATTATTATTATAATATACTATTATTGTGAACAACCCATTTTCTACGTTTTTTTTTTTTTTTTTTACTAATAGCCCAATTTCATAGCCTTAAGAGTGTGCATATCATGAATGCTTGCTCTTGTTGGATTTGTGAGAATCTCCTGAATCTACTGGTACCTTGTTTCCCATGTAACAATAAGAAATATACTCAAAACCTGGATTAATCTTTTTAGTCACATAGCACTACTATTATTCTGAACACTACTGTATTTCAAGTTGTAGAGATTTGCTTTCAGTTAGAGTTTAAGGAAGATCATTTTAGGTTTTTTTGTTGTTGTTTGTTTTGTTTTTGTTTTTTGTATTTGAAATGGCATAACCAAATTAAAATGTGTGAAATATCAAGTGTTCCAATACTTTTGAGGGCAATTGAGAAAACGTGCATTTTTGAGTGAAATGCATAGTCCTGGTGTCACTCAGAGATCAAAATTAAGAGGTTATTTTAAAAGTACTTCACAGAGCAAAATTACGATGTTATTAAAAAAAAGTCCTTCAAGAGAAGAAAATTAAGAGGTTATTTAAAAAGAAGTCCTTCCAGCCCTTATTGGACTTATTAAATTAAGCATATTGTTTGAGTTTGTGTTTCTTCAAATAACTGAACTAATTGTCTTTACTTATCAATAAAAGACTCAACTTCTAGATGTGTTGTGCTGTTGAACATAACCGCTGTGAAGAAATGCCGCTTTTAACAACCTGGACCTAATTTCTAGCATAAAATATGGTCGTTTACTCTGATATAACTTTGGTGGATGTGTTCAGGTTCAAATCTGGCTTGAAGATTTTTCTTCTTCTATTAAGGTGGATTAGAATGTTTTGTGGTACACAGTGCCAACTACTGTACAGGAGGGACCTAGCACTCAATATGTTTCACTGATTTCAAAATGTAGCTAGCTCTTTTCAACCAGACGTGCTGTGCTGTGACATGGTAATCTGGGTTGGCACCTGGGGTATCCAACCAGATTTCAGGGGGTCGAGTGCCACCTTGGCCTCCCCTCTAGCTCCACCCATGCCAGGAAGTGTTCAACATTTGTCATTTCCTGTTACACTGTGGACTCAAAATTTGACACTTCCTATTTCAGTCTCTACTTGCCACTGAATTCCCGTGAGATCCCACGAGATCTCGTCTATTGTCAATTCAAGAAGTGTCTATCCAGGATGTGTTCAACATTTGACATTTCCTTTTTTTAATTTAATGAGATAAACAAAAAGTTACACAGAAACCTTACATAGGATTAAATACATCAAGCAAAAACAAAATACGAAAGAACAGGTTAACAAAAAATGCATCAAAACTAGGGGGAATTATTTAAAAATTAAAAAAACTTTTAAAGGAAAACACATTTAACATTTCCTGTTTCACCGTAGACTCAAAATTAGGCACTTCCTGATTCAGTCTCAACTTGTCACTGAATTCCCAAGAGATCCAATGAGATCTCCTCTATGTCAATTCAGGAAGTGTTCAACATTTGACATTTCCTGTTTCACTGTGGGCTCAAAATTTGGCACTTCCTATTTCATTGTGAAATTCACACTGAATTCCAGCGGGATTCCAGGAGATCTCGTCTATTGTCAATCCAGGATGTGTCGATCAAGGAAGTGTTCAACATTTGACATTTCCCATTTCACTGTGAACTCAAAATTTGGCACTTCCTATTTGTGACACAGTGTACCATGAGCGAGCTTCGCGCCGCTGTGCGGAGCTTCGCTCATATTATTACTTCTGTTTTGCCATTGGATTTTTAAATGAACCACAATGGAATGTTTTCAATTTTTTGTGTCATTCATGTATTTTTAACGTATTTACAAATATATATGCACTTACACTCATGCTTTTAATATAAAGATATTTTACTACCCTCTGCTCCAAAGGCATGTGAGTCCAAAATGTAATTAGCAATATAACTAATATTCACAGCTTCTCCAAACTATTAGTCCTATCGGTGTTCTGTTTTGGCACCATTCATCCATTTTGCACCTTCATCTGTCACAAGTCACTTTATAGTTATATTTGTTACAACACTTTATATGGGCAATAAACAACTTAATATCTGTTTTTATTATTGCCATTCTCTTATACTTGAGTATTTTAATGTGTGTGCAGGTGTTGATGCGTGTGTGGGAAGTGTAGATTTATGTAAATGTGATACCCATGGGTGAGTGTAAAGAGGAATTGTATATTTATGTAAATATGTATTCATGGGAGAGCTTGGAAAGAGTCATAGAGAGTGTATATATGAGTGTGAATGTGAATGTTTGAAGTTCTTTTAAAGGAGGGACACTAGTTTTGTTGTTTGTGGGACATGTAATAACAATAAAGCATCTACGTCCCATCAAGAAAGTTTTCACAGCACTTCACTTTTTCCACATTTAGTTATGTTGCAGCCTTATTCCAAAATGAATGAAATTATTTTTTTCCTCAAAATTCTACACATAATACCCCATAATGACAATGAAAAAAAGTTTGACATTTTTGCAAATTTATTAAAAATACAAAACTAAGAAATCGAAAAAGGCACCTGAAGGACTCTCAGACCATGAGAAGAAAAATTCTTTGGTCTGATTCTTTGGTGTGAATGCCAGGCATCATCCCTACAGTGAAGCGTATTGGGTGCAGCATCATGCTGTGGGGATGTTTTTGGAAAAGCACAAGGTCTGCATTTAAGGAGACTAAGGACCGCAGTTGGTTGCGGCGCCTGCAACTGTCTAGACTGAGGGAAAGATGAATGCAGCAATGTACAGAGACATCCTGGACGAAAACCTGCTCCAGAGCGGCTGTAGAAAATTCCTCTGTGATTCCAGGAGTGATTAGAGATGGTTTCCTCTGCCAATTTCTGAGAGCAAATAATTAATCCGCTATGAAATAATTATTTTATACAATGCAGCATCCAGCAGGACAAAGTGGGTCACTTTGGTACAGCAAAGTGCGTGGCAGTGTGGGGGGTAAATGTGTACAAGTGTAAAGGTGACTTAAGTTTGATCCGCATCTGATCTGTACTGATTTCCTTTTGCCAAAACATCAAATCTAGGCTTGCATCTCAAATGCAAATTTGGGGTGAACTTTCAGGACTTTTTAAGAAATCCTCCTCTATACCACTTCAGTTTCAATTTATGTTCATTTATATCGCGCCAAATCACAACAAAGTTGCCTCAAGGCGCTTCACACAAGTAAGGACTAACCTTACTTCATCATGAAGCTGCATAACTGGGGATACAAAATGCAAAACATGAACTATGCACAGTTTCGCCAAACGCAGCCAGAGACGCCTGTAACTTCTTCTGGGTTGTCCGGGTGTCTTGGTGGCTTTCCTCACTCTTCTCCTTTTTGCTCAGTTATTCAGTTTTTGAGAACTGTCTGCTCCATACAGATTTACCATAGAGTGCCATACTGTTTAATAACTGGTGTAAATTAAGTTCAAGACATATTCAGTGGCTTGGAAATGTTCATGTATCCATCCCCTGACTTGTCTGAAGAAAACTGGAAATAACACTGATTATTTACAGGTCCCAAAGCGTTCCATTACTTATGCAACCATCGTCTTTGCTTTGTTATAACGGCTGAGTCATGTGACATGGATTATTCGTACCATTTGCCGTTGTGTTTCATTTACTGTGCAATAGTTCTTTTTTAGCGTGTAATTTTAGCTAAACGTAGCAGAGTTTGTTTTGGTGAAGGACGATGATTTGATGGAGCTAATAGATGCCGCAAATTCTTCTCTCACACACACACACACAAACACACAAAAAACCCAGATCCACTACTCTGTAATCCACTATGCCGTCTGGAGGCATGAAGAGCTGTTAGGATGAAGAGGATGAAGTTTGAAAAGCTGGACAAATTTCTGATGTGATTTTTTTTTTTCCGCTGGACAGAGGAACTACACAAAGTCTTTTTTTTTTTTTTTTTTTTTTTGAAGTACACAAAGTCAGCGCATGCATCACGGACTACAGCATCGCAATTTTGGACTCCAGTTTAAAGTTCGTGTTGGACTGTAAAGCACCAGTGGAACACCAAAATGTAAGTCCCTTTTCTGTTGTTTATAAATTAATAAAATATCAAATGACAAGGAACTATTTTCGCCGTTATATAAAAAAATAATAAATGTTTTTCGTTCTTTCCATGGAACAAATATTTCATCTTTCACCTCATGAAATATTTGTTCCATTTAACTTTAAACGTTCATTATTTGCATAATATTTTTATTAATCCATTTATATCAAGTTGTGGAGATTTTTTTGAGTTTGAGGAAGATCATATTAGAATTTTTCATTTTTTTTTATTATTTTTATTTTTTTGTATTTGAATTGGCATAAACAAATTAAAATGTGTGAAATAAGTGTTCAAATCTAGTCTATTTAACATGCTGTGCTGCTTCTTTAAGAGTTGCAGCTGCATATTTGGTAATAAACTGATCCTCATGTTGACATTTCACAACAAAAAGCTTTTGTTAATTCAATCAATTAGATTTCACTGTTGTCTTATCTTCCTCCACTCCTACAGCACAGAGCTGCCGTTGTGATCTAATCAGCTTCCAACACAGCCTGTTGTGTCACATGCAGTCTCTCACACACCTACCACGGTTATCATATAGCGTATTCCCAAGACGGACATTGTGACAGCTGGAATGTTGAATGTAAAACCAAGAAAGTGGAGAAGATTGAGGTGTTCAAACTTAGTACTGGTCTTTAAAAAAACAATAAAACAGTTATCACTCATGCTCATATGATGCCTATCTTGGCATCTGGACTCTGATCATCCCTGTTCATCTAAACAGCATTGCATATGATGCACAGTGTGAGGTGCTGAATGTATGCTGTGTTGGTAAACTCACAGATTGTATGTATATTCTGAGATCCAGAGTTCAAAAAGTGCTGCTCTAGATGTTGCCATGTTGGCAGTGTTTACTCCACATACATCCTGGTTAACCCATAAATAGGTAAAGAAGTGAAGCGTGTGTCAGACATCGCATGATCTGCACAGAAGGACTGAATGCCAAACATGCCCTCATCGTGGAGTTACTGAGCTAAGAGCTAACAGGTTAACCTTGGTTTGGGTGTTTTATTAATTCATGCTGTTAGGGACCGGGTGGCGTTGGGTGGATAGGGTGTGGGAATTAAACATTATGACCTGCTTATTTTCTCAGTAGTTATGGAGTAACTGGACCTAACATCATCAAGTTATGAATAGCTGCTAACAGTGCTAACAGTGCCAGCATAAGATATTAAATAGCACAAACATTTTTCTTGATGGAATTACTGGTGTGCAAACTTCTTAGATGATCTGCTAGGACAATTAACTGCACAACAAGCCATATTATTACACATATTTGTAATAAAATGCTCAAAGTATAAACGTCCTTCATAAATCCTCGCAGCCACTGCTAGCAGAGATCTGACCATACGGCTCAGCAGCACATATACCTCACACTCGGTGACCACTCCCTTAAATTAATCAGAGGGGGGATCTTTATATACAGACAAAAAAGTTTTTTGTCCCAAGCTACAAACATGTTTCTCCTCTAAATTTGGACATTTTAACATGAGATTCTATGGGAATCTGCTGACTATTGCTGTCAGGATTTGCCCCAGTCCTGACCTGTGTCATATTTTGTCCCGTCTGCACCCTTTCCCACCTCTTCGATCCTCAGTCTTTGATTTTCTGTTTGTTATACTGTATTATAGCCACTGGTTTTGTTTTCTGCTCATCATTTATTTTCTGTTTATCATATCTTAGTTATGTGTCTCTGTTAATCGTACTTTAGTTAGGTGTCCAGCTCCATTTTAGTTTCTGTCCAGCCGCTGGTTTCCATTGTGTAATCATTAGTTGTATTTTTATCACTTTTGCCACATGTGAGTTCTGTTGTAGTTTTGTACTAGCATTTATTTTCTTGTTGGTCTCTTTTTAGTTTTTACACTTGTTTCCTGGTTTAATTCCTTAGATCACTGTGGTTTTAGGTTCATCTTTTAGTTGGGTCCTGTTCACTTTGCTTTTGTCTTACTGCATGCTCTTGTCTGGTGTTCAGGTTTTGATATGGGTGTGTCTTGTCCCTTCTGTTTGCCACACCCCCTTCCAGATTGTTCTCTTGCAACTGTGTCTTGTTCTCCTAATCACGTCCTGTCCTATTTAAAGCTGTGTTTACACATAATGACGACAAGTCACAAATGCCATGAAGTATACATTCTTGGCCGCTGATCACTAATGTGATGATTTGAGGCAGAGGCATCAGGTGTCCTCAGGAACTGCTGCAACCTGTTACCACGCATTACAATTAATGGCACGTGTAGCTGGAGAATTATCAGGAACCATTACGCATGGTCAAGAATAATGTTCTGCGTTGCTATCGCGCGTAAGAGTGCATTAAGTTTTGTCACGTTGTGAATGAGGGGAATTGTCTCCACACACACCCCCATATTCATTCATCAGCTGCTGAACAATTCAGATTGCTACAGTTTGCTCCTCAAAATCCACAGCAGAAGAACTTTGTGACTGCATGCTTAGTTGGGCTCTGTGCCGTTCAGTGGCGCAGAGAGGAGGAGGAGACAGAGAGAGCCAGATGTGTGGCTCCACATGGCTCTCGTCTTGTGCGTTTTCCCAAACATCAAGCACATGCAGCAGGTGCAACACCTGCAGGAGCACACTGAGGAGCATTGGAACAAAACTTTTAGCCGACTTGGCGTCACTGTCCTTCTTCAGCATACTGCAGGAATGAAACTGAATGCGGTGCAGCAGGGTTTAATTGTGCGCACATCAGAGACATCAGAAAGGTGTCACACTCTATTACGGGTCACCACTAATCAAGACGGATCAACATGCTCAGTTGCGACCTTCACAACATGAGGAGGTGGTGTTTGACATTCATGGATGATTTTTTGACAGCCAAAAAAATGCTCCACAAAAATCAAGAATATCACGCACCAACACGCACTATTAAGAAACCTATTCAGATGCAGTAAGTCACATTAAGAATGTCAGGAATGAGCCAAGAATGACGCAAATATGACATTCGTAACGCGTCTTGCCTATATGTAAACTCAGCATTAGTCCTTTGAGTTCACCACCTCTCCGCCAGCACTTCGCACATTTTGTCGTTGTCCCAGCCTTTTTTCACAGCCTTATTTTGTCCTTGTTCGACTGCCTGCCAGTGTTTGACCCTGCTTGTTTTTGACATCGCCTCTGTCTTTGCCTCTGAACTCACACACACATTTATACAGGACGCGGGACACAGGGGTCAATCCTGCTGAATGCGGGACAGTTGGAAGCTCCACATTTGACATTTGACCTTCTATTTAATGCCCATCTGTAAGTTTTTAATGAAACTGAGCAATGAAAAACATACAGCAGGTCACATTTTCATTAAAGAATCTTTAGTACCACAGTGAAAGACTCAACACCAATTTTTTAAACTACATTGTCTCTTCAGTGATTAGTTTATCATGTTCCATTTCTTTTGCACAAAACAGTTTGAATCTCCAAAACATTAGCTGTTATTTTGATTTAAAAGCAGCCAAATTACAAATTTCAAGTTGCATCAAACAATAATCCATATAAACTGTATTTGTATAAAATGGGGACTCTTTAAAGAGATTTTTCTCTCATCACTCTGTTGAAGTGAGGCTTGCCCACTTTCTCCTTTAATGAGTTGATGCAGGCATTGTGTTTGTTGTTTTGGAGGTGATGCCAATATTTGAGTATCTCGTTGGGATGAAACCCATGTGATGTAATCAGGTGGCTGTACTTGCAGCTGGAGTAAAACACTCGCCAGTGGTTGAAAAGGAACTCATTGGGCGGTGGCACGGGCTCAATCTGAAGCTTGTCCAGACATATTCCCACATACACATCCTCCAAATGCACAGGGGCCACTCTTAGAGATGCTTTGTAGATTTTCCCTGCCAAGTCTCCCGAAAACACATAACCTGTCCCGGAGCAGAAGGTGGGATATTTCTCACTTGGATATAGTTTAGGCGACATGTACCATTTACTGTTTTTGTTTCTGTTGGGTGCGTAACCTCTCATGATGTTGCCAGTGAAGTAGTTTTTCTTAGGCTTTAGTTCCGGTCGGAGCAGCTTATAAATGAGGTACTCTGTGTTCACAAACATGTCGCTATCTGTCTTCATGACGTAGCTGGAGGATGGACAGTACATTGCCACCCAGTTCATTCCCATCAATGTTTTCATGGTCAGGTTTTTATACGAATCTAAGAAGTCCTGCTGGATGATATCATGATACTTCCTACTCTCTGCTTCCAGCATCCTTTGCTGTAAATTTCCCAGCTCTCCTTCATTTTTCCCGAGTAGAAAGAGTCTGATGAGTCCTGGAGCTGGAGCAATGCTCTCATTTCCCCACGTCTGCCGTATGGCATTCCTTGCTTCTACTTGGCGAACCTCAGTAGCTATTAGAAACACTAAAAATGGTGCTGGTCTGCTCTGTTGGCATTTGTCTGGTTCGTTAATTATATAAGTGTAAGGTCCTTGGGTGATGGTTCCATTTGAGTCTGCCTGTTCAGTTTGGTTGGGGTTGGCAACCAAAGTTGGATTGAACTTTGGGTCTCCCTGAGGAGAGGAGATGCCTTCCTTCTCGTAGGAGCTGATGTTCTTGTCAGTTGGCAGAGGAACAATCACAAACCTCCATGAAGAATGCTGAGAGCTCAGGTTCCATTTGGTTTTGGTGGTTTGTAGTCCTGCTCTTCCATACACCACAGGGTGCACTCTCCACCGTGGCAAACCTGTTAGCCTAGGCAGCCACACCTGATTGACCAGAAAGACCAGAACAGCCAAAAGTGAGATGAGATAAAGAAACTTAGCTGCATGTGCACAGCGGTGGCGTCGTCGCCACTGCATGTTTCTGGGCACAGCAAAGATGCTGTAGTATGTATTTCGAGCCTCCTGGTATATGATCAAACAAACCACACTGATGTCTGTTGAGTCAGCTGTCCTGTTGAAGAGCTCATGCCTGATTTCCTAGGACAGAAGGGAGAACATATATATTTGAGTTATAAGACAGGCATAATGTCACACAGTGCATCAATTCTCTTTACAGTGAAACTGAAGAAGTCTTGCGGTTAGGATGCTGATGTTTCTAGAGTCCTGCTTTGCCTGTGTGTGGCACATCTTGAAACTCTGCACACTACAGTGCATACAGAACATATTTACAGCACTTCACTTTTTCCACATTTTGTTATGTTACAGCCTTATTCCAAAATTTGTTGTATGGCTGGGGGGGCCTGGCTGTCTTTTTGTTACTGTCTTTTGTTTTTCCTTCCAGGTGACTTGCATTTGGGACTGAGTGGCTGTGTAGCTGAGTTTATCAGGACCTCACCCTGATCACCTGAGGCTGATCACCTGCGGCTCATCAGGACTCACAGCTGTGGTGCATCTACATGGATTGGAACATGGTGGCATTTAAGACTGGAGTACACAGTGTGTATTTGCCAGAGACTCGACCTTGTGACCAGACGGGTGAGATCGTCGTCTCGAGAGCCATCTCATCATCAGTGGATGCAGAGAACGTCCAGGTTTGATGCATGGTCTGTGAAAGAGGAGGGGGTGAGGTCTCACGCTCCTCAGCACACTTCCTGAGGTACGTTAGATTTTGTGACTAACATTTATACAGTCAGTAAATGTGGTGTCCCTCACACCTTATTATATTGAGCTGTATGTAGTCGTTTAATCAGCTTCCACTGCTGTGGAGTTTTGTGAACAGGGTGTTCTATGCCTGCAGGGTGGGAAGCTGATTAGTAATTAAGCCAGGAAGTGTTTGCTGTTTGTACACCTTTGAGCGGTCCCTCTGTGTGTAGAGTGTGGACTCACATGATGATTTCTTCTTTCACAGACTCGGTTTGTCGCGGCCACCTGGGGGGTGTCGGCGGGGTCCTTGGGTCCGAACTGGTTCTGGCTCCGGACCGTTTTTGTGCTGCTGGGAGCACACCGCAAATCCGCCACGCCAGACCGCGCACTTATTTGTTTGTATTTTTTCACATCACTGTTATGTTTATTAAACTCTGTTATCCTTTGTACCGTGCTCTGCTTATTTTATACTGGGTCCTTCAAACGCTGGTCGGTTCTCCGGGCTGCGTCCGACACATAACAGCAGTCTCTGGCCAAACATCACGGACCCAGCGGTAGCAGAGACGGTAACGCGCCGGGAAGGCGGCAGCAGACGTTCAGAAGTTATACGGATCAGTTGCGGGTGCTCTCCGCCCGGATGGTGTGCGTTGGAGAACCCATTACTGAATACTGATTTGAGCGCTCGTGCAGCCGTGTTCCTGTGTTTGTGCCTTATCCGTGGGTCGTGGTGGAGTGTGACTGGCGACGGCTTCGCGTCGCACTTCGACCGGATAAGAGGTTTGAACGGGAGCTGCAGGAGTGGGTCTGTAATGGGTGAACGCGCACGGCGGAGCTCTGTGGCACGGGTCGTGGTGCTTCCTGTGTTACAGTCGTAGCCCCGTTTCCCCGGGTAATGATAGCTACTGCGTCTGTTGTGTCAGCTCCGGTGTTATTTAGTTGAATCACATTTTTGGTTGTGTGTTGCTCACAGCTGCTCACAGGAAAACCAGCATGAATTATTTTCTGTCACCAAAGGGGGTTTTTCATTTTTAGCACTCTGGCTCCCTCTGTTGGTGACTGAGTCACATTACCGTCAAGCTCTTAAGTTGGAACAGGTGTGTTCCATTTGTTTGAGCTTGACGGTATAAATCACTTATTTGTTTTGTGTTAGTTCATTTTGTGTGGGTGTTTTTTGAGTTGGTTTTTGTGTGGGGTTTTTATTTGTACACTATTTAGTGTCTGGGGTCGTGACCCTGCAGTTCTGTCTGGAGCAGAAAAGGACCCAAACAACTGTATGTTAGTCTTAGTCTTTTTTTTTTTAGTTTCGCCTCCCCAGGGTTTGATGGGACGGTCCCCTGGGGGGGTGATGGGGTGGTAATTGGGTTGTTTTTTCTTTTTTCTTTTTTTTTGTTTGTTTTTTGTTGTGCCCTCTCTTCTCCTCTGACTCCAGCCATGTGAGCCGTAGGTTGTCGGCGTTGCTGGAGTGGTGCAGTTTGGTTATGCTGGGCGTTTCCCAGGTAACCTCTGCACCTGGGGGGGGGGGGGTGTTTTTGTTTGTTGATTCCCTGTTCCACCTCCGGCTTCAGCGCGCCTTTGAGCCGTCTGCCATTGGCGTGGCTGAGGTTTGGGGCAGTGGGATATACCCGCAGCTGGTGGCTGGTTTAGAAGTCGGAGGAGTGGCGCCGTTTTGTGCCGTCTGCCATAACCGCTGTTCCACTCCTCCCGGTTGGCTTCTGGGGTATAGTCACGGTTGGTGACACTGGACGTGCTTCCAGTTTCCACTGCGCCAAGGGGGTGGGGTTGGGGTTGTTTTGTTCGTATGTTTTTTTTTCTCCTTTTGTTTTTCCGCCCTCAGGGTTTGACTGTGGTGTCCTCTGGGGGGGAAAGGGCTGTGGGTCCATCTAGCCATAAACGGCCGGGGCTGGATCCGTTGGTCATGAGGGGAGGCGTCTCCTGGGGTTGATGGAATGGTCCTCTGGGAGGCGCTGGGAGTCCCCGTGGGTGACATTGGATCCCAGAGGGACCTCTGCTGTGGTTATTACTCCTGGAGCTGGCGGGATGTCCTCTGGGGGGTGTTGGTCCCTACATGTCGTTAGGGGAGGGGGGGGGTGTTAGTGTTTTTATTTGTTAGCTTAAGTTTAGGTTGTTTTTCTTTTCTCGCCTTCCCGGGGTTTGATGGAACGGTCCTCTGGGGAGGGGGGGGGGGGGTGTTAGCATTTTTATTTGTAAGCTTAAGTTTGGGTTGTGTTTTTCTTTTCTCCTCTTCCCGGGGTTTGATGGGACGGTCCCCTGGGGAGGGGGGGGGGTGTTTTGGTTGTTTGTGTTTGTCTTTTTTGTTTTATGACTAATCAGACTGTGAACATGGTTGGACAAAGGCTGACCGCACAGGTTCAAGAACTCCTGGCCACACCTGTGCTAATTGACTGATAGAAACAAGGGCAAAGATGCAGCCAGAGGAGAAGACATCAACCGTTCTGTTAGATGAAGATTCTGTTGGAAGATGAATGTGGATACGGTTTCCAGCCATGGTCCCTGGAGGGGGGTGTTTCTCCTGGGCCAGGTTTGTGTGGTCGCCGGGAGGCTTCCCGTGAGGGTGGGGTACTGTTGTATGGCTGGGGGGGCCTGGCTGTCTTTTTGTTCCTGTCTTTTGTTTTTCCTTCCAGGTGGCTTGCATTTGGGACTGAGTGGCTGTGTAGCTGAGTTTATCAGGACCTCACCCTGATCACCTGAGGCTGATCACCTGCGGCTCATCAGGACTCACAGCTGTGGTGCATCTACATGGATTGGAACATGGTGGCATTTAAGACTGGAGTACACAGTGTGTATTTGCCAGAGACTCGACCTTGTGACCAGACGGGTGAGATCGTCGTCTCGAGAGCCATCTCATCATCAGTGGATGCAGAGAACGTCCAGGTTTGATGCATGGTCTGTGAAAGAGGAGGGGGTGAGGTCTCACACTCGTCAGCACACTTCCTGAGGTACGTTAGATTTTGTGACTAACATTTATACAGTCAGTAAATGTGGTGTCCCTCACACCTTATTATATTGAGCTGTATGTAGTCGTTTAATCAGCTTCCACTGCTGTGGAGTTATGTGAACAGGGTGTTCTATGCCTGCAGGGTGGGAAGCTGATTAGTAATTAAGCCAGGAAGTGTTTGCTGTTTGTACACCTTTGAGCGGTCCCTCTGTGTGTAGAGTGTGGACTCACATGATGATTTCTTCTTTCACAGACTTGGTTTGTCGCGGCCACCTGGGGGGTGTCGGCGGGGTCCTTGGGTCCGAACTGGTTCTGGCTCCGGACCCGGACCGTTTTTGTGCTGCTGGGAGCACACCGCAAATCCGCCACGCCAGACCGCGCACTTATTTGTTTATATATTTTCACATCACTGTTATGTTTATTAAACTCTGTTATCCTTTGTACCGTGCTCTGCTTATTTTATACTGGGTCCTTCAAACGCTGGTCGGTTCTCCGGGCTGCGTCCGACACATAACAAAATTGAGTAAATTCATATTTTCCCCTCAAAATTGTACTGACAACACCCCATAATGACAACATGATCTATTTTTTTGTTTTTATTTTATTAAAAATAAACTAAGACATCACATGTACATAATTATGCACACCCTCTGCTCACTACTTTGTTGATGCAATTGCAGCCTCAGGTCTTCTTGAATATGATGTCACAAGCTTGGCACACCTATCTTTGGGCAGGTTTGTCCATTCCTCTTTGCAGTACTTCTCAAGCTCTATTAGGTTGGATGGGGAGCATCGGTGCACAGCCATTTTCACATTTCTCCAGAGATGTTCAATCTGATTCAGGTCTGGACTCTGACTGGGCCACTTAAGGACATTCACAGAGGTGTCTTGAAGCCACTCCTTTGGTATTCTCACCAAAGAATTCAATCTTTGTCTCATCAGACCAGAGAATTTTCTTTCTCATGGTCTGAGAGTCCTTCAGGTGCCTTTCGGCAAACTCCAGTTGGGCCACCATGTGCCTCTACAGACAGTTCCTTTGACTTCATACCTGGTTTGTGCTCTGATGTGCACTGTCAACTGTGGGACCTTATATGTAGACAGGTGTGTGTCTTTCCAAATCATGTCCAATCAACTGGACATGAATTTATCCCAGGTGGACTCCAGTTAAACTGTAGAAACATCTCAAGGATGATCAGTGGAAACAGGATGCACCTGAGCTCAATTTTGAGCTTCATGCCAATGGTTGTGAATACTTACGTACGTCTGAGTTCTTCCTAATCTAAAAAAAAAAAAAAAATTCTAAAAAAAAAAGTTTTTCACATTGTCATTAGAATTTTGAGGCAAAAAATTAATTTCATCCATTTTAGAATAAGGCTGGAACATAAACAAAATGTAGAAAAAGTGAAACGTTGTCAATATTATTCAGATACAATGTACTTTGTGTGATTGTTGGCCAATTGATGCTTAATTTTCATTGCTGTCTTGCTAGACAAGCTACTGGCCTATTAAGGTAGCAACACACACACACACATGCACGCACACTTTCCCCCTTTGACCTCAGGTTGGAAACCAGAGGTTTGGTAGAATAAAGAGTAGGACGTTGTGTGACTGCACCTTTTTTACACACTGAACTTGATTGAATTATTTCCAACCCTCTTAAAATTATCTCACAAGACAAACACCTGCAGTGAGCGTGCACGGAAGCACCGAAAACGCTGTCGTTTGCATGCATCGCATCAATGAAAAGGAAACAGGAATCCTGTTAAAGCAGCACACCCTTCTTGTTTTTAACCACATAGTCACAGTTTTTTGTATGATTCATTTTCTTCAACATATTTTGCAATATGAATCATTTTGTCCTTTTACACATTTTGTAACATTACCATAACACTGATGATGTGAGATAAAGCAGCAAATTTCTTAACAAACTCACCAGATTTTTAAATGAAGCTCGTGTTCATCGTTCCTCGATGGGATTACCGTTGTCACACATTAACTATGCTGTGTGCTGGCAGATCTTTGAAAAATCCAGGTGGAACTCCTAATTCCTTTTCCTATACATGCAGGGATAAATGGTCTTTTTACACAAATTTGCAGCAGCCCTGTTGCTCATTCTTTCTCCTGCATTTGCATGCTGTCCTTGGATGCTGTCAGCGGCGTGCTGCTGCGTTTGGCCACATCGAGTCGAGAGTCTGCGGCTGACATTTTGCTGCAGTGCTGCGTCCGTTCTCCGTGTTCTGTCATCTGTAGGAACAATGGGTGTGCTGTGGAGGTTTTCTCACATTTCTGCTTTCTTTTTGCTTCCTATCCTGTTTTGTTCAGAGTTTCTTTTCTGAGATTTTCACAATAACATTATTTCCTCTCACGGTTCCTGTTCAGAGCATGTGTTCTCCTGTTGACTTCCTTTTCAGTCCTTTTTTGGGAGGGGATAAAATCCATTGTCCTCCTGCAGCAGTCCTTTTTGCCTCAGAAAAGCTTGTGATGAATATGCGGTGAAGATGATGGAGGATGGCGAGGCAGAACAGGAGGTCACGCTCTGAATGCTGGCTCCGTTGTGAAAGCAGCTCCAGGCGCTGTAGCGGTGCGCTCATCACCATGTGGTGCCTTCTCTGCTGTCAGTGGTGTCTGCTGGTTAAAGGGGAGCAACAGAGGAGGGGATGGGGGCTGGGCTCTTGACCTATTTGCATTCATGCCTGCTCAGAAAAAGAGGAATAAGAATTATCTCAGTTTGGCTAATGTGAAGAAAAAAGGGATTAAAAGAAAAAAAATCTATTGTCAGTTTCACAAGTCCTTCACATGGAGCACTGCTGAATTCATTTCAGTCTAATCGGGAGATGAAGGCGTGAGCCTAGTGATGTAGGGATGGTCATAATTGTGACTCAAATTGGTATTTAGTCACAGTTTTTTTTCAAGGCATTCTTGTCCTAAATATTGATTTGCGCTTGGTGATAAAACAAGAGCTCCAACCCAGTCTCACAACAAACTTTAACCATAACATTAGGTGCATGAAAATGTTTGCAAACTCTTAAAGCAGCTGTATTTATTTTTCCCTGCATGTGGGCTTCTTGATTGCAACCCTCTCCACTGAAGAGTCTATAAAGTACCATATTTGTGCATCTACAGGCCCAGGGCAGAGCATCAGGCCACCCTCCTTTTTTTGAAGAAATTTGGTTAAATGCCCACCTGATTTTTTAAATTTATTTTATTAAATGGTAACCTAAAATAAATTCCGTGACCCCATCCCATTATAGAAAGCAAAAAAAAAAAATAGTTTTCATGATGCTTTTCTTGTCTCTTCCATGTCTGACTTGTGATGATGTCATCTGTTTGACCTGTGCTCTTATTGTGAAAGACTCTTGTGCAAGAAACAGGAAGTGTTCTGTGAAAGTGGCTAGCATTGTACAAGCCCCAGTCACAGTGCAGGAGTTTGTGTTTTTTATTGTCGACAAAAGTAATTTTTACATCTGCAAAATGTGTTCCTTGGTGAATGATGTTCACAAAGTTCCATGGAATGTTTTGTGAGCGTTCAAAACTTTGAGTTGAGATAAGGTAGAGACCTTTAACACTGCCTGCACCTTTTGTTTGCTGGATTGTTCTCTGTTTGTTTTATATTTGTCCTGCAGCTTGCAGCTATCTGATGGATTATTCTGGCTTTCTGATTGACCAAAGCTCCAACACCAGCCGAGAAAAGACCAGCTCTTTCTCTCTCTCTCTTCTTTCTTTTTAAAGCATTGTTTGGGCAGAAATGGGTCTGTTTGGGGTTCTAGCTTTAAAATCATGTCACTTAGGGTGAGAGAAGCCATAAATGGGAAAAGGATTAAGGCTCTTGGGGGTTCGTAATTTTATCAAACAATCATGTAGGTTGTGATGTCAATTTGGGACAGGGTAAAGGCAAAGAAAAGGTGAACATATGCAACAGAAAATACAACAGATATTAAGCAGTAGCACAAAAGTATTAAAAAGCTGGGTTACTCAATAACACCGTACCCTATAAATTCTGAATAAATTAAGAAAAAAATTATGTAAGCAGTATTAAGCAATAATTGCTTAAAAAGCAATAATAATGATACATATAGAGTACCAGGCATCAAATGTATCATATCGTATTGAGTTTTGGGAAACAATATAGAGCGCTAGTGCAAATAGATCAACGAAATACAACATCAATAAAACATTTCAAATGGAACCATTATGTTCGTGTTTTTGTATCTAAATATGATTTCCATCTTCATCACAACAACATCCAATCAGAAAATATGCATTAATACTTAGTATCTTATTATGTTTAACATTTAGTATTGGTGACACAAGAAAATTACACAGGTAAACAGTATTTCAAGTTAATTTACTGTCTGGCATGAAAAAAACATCTGTACATTTTTAATCAAGAAACACTTTCTAAAACATTTATCACTAAAAACAACAGAGCATCTTTAACAAAATTACATTTCAGTTTTAGACAAAAGTGACAAACTTCTTCATTTCATTAAATTACTGTTTCACAGTACATATCAGATATTTACTTGTGTGACAGTAATGGAAACACACATTTAAACAAAAAAATTAAAACAGTTGTGGCAGATAAAGACTTACATAAACTAATTAGGGCTGTACCTAAGTCCTGTTTTTATATCACTTAAGCTGTTGATTTCTTTCTTTTTTGTTAAATTTCTTATGACTCAGTTTCTGTAACAATAAATTTACCCAAATTAAAATGTCAAAAATTGTAATTTATACTTCAATATTCAATCATCATTACTATTAAATAATTGACAAAATATGTGTCACTCTGTTATGTGTCAGTGGACGATCTGCTGTTGCCGCGGTCATTGCACGCCCATTGGGTGGTTATGGGGAGGTCTGTGAGGTGTTTTTGTGTGGCCTGTGTGATATTTGAGCATCTTCCAGGCTTGGAGACTCTTCTTTCGGAAATCAGATGCAGCATCGACGACTGCGAGAATGGTGGTTTGTGAGAAGATGACACATTTCCATGACTGGTCAAGGACTGCTGGACAGCCCCCATCCCTGTGAAAAGGGGGTTTAAGAAACTATCTAAATAGTTTATTTGCCAAGCATCATGGTTGTCAGTTGTAGTTGATCACCTAAAATAGTCTCCACATTTTTGGTATTTTCGTTGTTTCACACTGTGTTGGAGTGTACATGTGCATAGTTCATCCCGCTGAAAATAAAAAGGAAAATATACGTGCACACAATAAGAACAGATGATGTGCCATGATTTCTGCAGTTTAAAGTGTCAACAAATCAATAGTGCAACAAAGTTTCACCATTATCATAACCCTCATTCCTGTTTTAATTGTTCTGACACCAGAACAAAGGAACACAGCCAGTGTGACTGTGCATCGCGATAAGGTGCACATAAATGTTTTGGTGCTGCCCCCTCTTGTCATGGCATTGTCATGGCTTGGTAAAACAGTTGTGTGTTCTTTCCTTCTTATGTGTAGCTGTTAAAGTGTGCTACATGGTGCACTACATGGCATCAATGTGAGGCATTGATGTGTAAAGCGTTTTGAGCATCTGATGCAGATGGAAAAGTGCTATATATGAGGTCTGTTAGAAAAGTATCCGACCTTTTTATTTTATGCAAAAAATATATGGATTTGATTCATATGTTTTTACATCAGCCAAGCTTGAACCTTCGTGCGCATGCGTGAGTTTTTTCACGCCTGTCGGTTGCGTCATTCACCTGTGGGCAGGCTTTGAGTGAGCACTGGTCCACCCCTCTTGTCGTTTTTTCATTGGGAGGAAATGGCAGAATGATTTGGGCTTTGTTCCATCAGAATTTTTTCAGAAACTGTTAGAGACAGGCAGCTGGAAACCATTCGGAAAATTCAGATGGCTTTCGGTGAAAATTTTATGGGCTTCACAGAGATTAAGGAGTGTTACTACCGCTTTAAGGACGGCCCACAATGGCGCACGGCACGCCGCGCTCCGAGCCGCGATCGACAGGCAGAATTCATTTCTAAACGGATGGCTGTATGGATCCGGGACCATCATGTGCAATTTCTCTGGTTATCACAAGAGCTGGACATCAGCCATTTTCCGGCAGATTTCACTTTTAACAAGAGATTTTGTCATGGAAAGCCGCGCGGAGGCTTCGGAAATGCAGTCCATTTAATTGAATTGAAATTGAGGCAGTGGTGTGTGAGTTTGGTGACATACGCAGTTGAAAGCTAAGCTTGGGTTAGATTTTGAAATGGTTGTTATATGGTTGTTTTTGTGAGAATTATTTTTCCATGAAAATGTATTCTGTAATTACGTTGGTTCAGTAACTGATATGCTAAGTAATTCCTTGATTTCTACTTCTGGAGAACTACTTTTTTAGTAACAGTGAGATGGCAATGGACTTTTGAATTTGGATGAGATTTGAACTTTGGAGACATCACCAAGGAGACAAAGTGGTGCAGACACTGGGACTCTGTAACTCAGGATGATAAGAGAGTATATTGGTGACCAAAACCCATAGAGAGAGTGAACTGGTTGATAGAGCGAGATTGCGTGAAGATGTTTATCTGTGCTACCTGAAGTGCAGTGAAAACATATATCTATGTCAATCAGTCCCATTTTAAACATTCTGCTTTGAGTGATGTGGCCGCTGTGTATGACTACAGAAGCTGCAAATTTGTATTAGTCATCATGGAGAATGTGTTTTTCAAATTTGTGTCTGCATTTTTCTTTACAAGCTCAAACATTTTACTGTATAAACTGAATGAATGCTTGAATGTTTATCTTTCTTGTGAATTCCTGAACTAATATTTAGTTGTACAACCACTGTTTCTGACAAATGCGTCACATCTGCATTGCATGGCGTCATCCAACTTCTGGCACCTGTGAACAGGTATTCCAGCCCAGGATGATTGGACTATATTCCACCATTCCTCTCTGTTTCTTGTTTTTTCCTCAAACAGCATTTTTGATGTCACGTCACAAGTTTTGTATTGGATTAAGTGCCGGGGTTTGGGCTGGCCACTCCATAACTTTAATCTTGTTGGTCTGGAACCAAGCCACTGTTCATTTGCTGATCTTTTTGGGGTCATTGTCTAGTTGAAAAACACATTTCAAGGTCATTTCCTCTTTTGCATGACTTCTTCAAGTATTGTAATGTATTCAAACTGATCCATGATCCCTGTTATGCAATAAATAGGCCCGACACCATAGTATGAGAAACATCCCCATATCATGATGCTTGCTTTACCATTTCTGACTGTCTCCACAGTGTACTGTGGTTTGAATTCAGTTTTTGGGGGTCATCTGACAAACTGTCTGTGGGCCCTAGACCCAAAAACAACAGTCTTGCTTTCATCAATCCACAAAATTTTGTGCCATTTCTCTTTCTCATCATGATGGCGGCTCGCATAGGCGCAGGAGCCCGGCGCTCCCATTATCGTCGTAGTTTTTGCACTTTTTTGGTGGTGCTGTACATTATTTCACACAGTTTTGGGACAATTCGGTACAGCAGAAGCGATCTCCTACAGTTAGATAATGGAGAACATCACCTGTCAGCCGAGTTTTTAATCCTTCTAGAGATTATCAGAATGCCTCCCGGGATATTCACAGCAGAAGGTCGAAGGAGGAGATGCTGTGAGCAGCGGCAGAAGAGAGGCAAGCGGGGGGGGCATGTGGGCTAGGCTAAAGGCTAGCCCATTCAAACCACCGCTTCCAACCGTCTTTCTCTCTAACGTGCGGTCTATCCGGAATAAATTGGATGAGGTTCGGCTGCAAATGACTATGCGGAGGGTTATTAAGAACTGTTGCTGCATTATTTTTTTCTGAGACCTGGCTAGACAGTTCTATTCCAGGCACAGATATTGAGTTAGCTGGTTGTACCACCTACCGAGCCGACAGGACTGCAGACTCTGGTAAAAAGTTGTCTGGGGACTATGTATTTATATCAACAACTCATGGTGCACTAATGTTACGGTATCGGATAACGTGTAGCCCAGATGCAGAACTGTTGCTGTTAAAGTGTCGGCCATTCTATCTCCCGCGTCAGTTTACTGCTGTTTACATCTGTGCTGTTTACGTTCCACCAGACGCTAATGTTAAGCTAGCACTAGCACAAGTGAGCAGTAGTATTAACAACAGTCTAGCGCCACATCCGGACTGTGTTTTTATCGCAGCTGGGGATTTTAATCAGGCAGACTTGAAATCAGTTCTTCACAAATTCCATCGAAATGTGAAGTGTGCTACTAGAGGAGACAGAATTTTGGATCAGGTGTATACCAATGTAGCAGATGCATATAGAGCCCAGGTTTTTCCCCACCTGGGTTTTTCAGACCATCTTTCTCTCCTGCTACACTCACGGTACACCCCAAAGATCAAGAGTATTGGGACTACAGTCAGAAACGTGAGAATATGGCCAGAGGACGCAATTCCTATGCTCCAAGATTGTTTCCAATGCACAGAGTGGGATGTATTCAGGGAACAGGGCACCAACAATCGTGGTGCACTGGATAAGTACACCTCCACTGTACTGGATTATATCTGCTTCTGTGTGGACCATGTTACATTCTGGAGACAACACCGTGTATTTCCTAACACACCACCTTGGATGACACGCGGAGTACAACATCGTATCCGAGAAAGGAATATGGCCTTCAACTCTGGGGACCAGGAGGCGTACAGAGTTGCCAGGGCTGAGCTGAGGAGAGGTATCGAGGCTGCCAAACGACAATACAAGAGGCACATTGAAGCCAGATTTGACACCACTACTGACACAAGGCAGATTTGGGAGGGCATCAAGGCCATCACGGACTATAAGTGGGAACCATCATTATCCTCTGCTGACTGTTCCACCTTGGCGGAGGATTTAAACCTCTTTTATGCCCGTTTTGATAGGGATAACAACAACCCTGTCCTGCCCCCTCTCCCCATTACAGATCTTGCTCCTGTTCTGAGCACACATGAGGTGAGACGTGTCTTCCAAGGCATTAATATCAGGAAAGCAGCCGGACCGGACAGAGTGCTGGGTGGGATACTTAAAGACTGTGCTGTGGAGTTGGCAGACGTTTTCACCTCTGTTTACAACATCTCGCTGTCCTGCACTCTGGTCCCATCCTGCTTCAAGGCAGCTATAGTTGTTCCCCTTCCGAAGCAATCTAATGTCGCATGTCTCAATTATTACAGACCTGTGGCACTCACATCCATTCCTGCCAAACGTCTGGAGAGACTGGTTATCATACACATTAAAGCTGCAATATCACCATTAATGGCTCCATACCAATTTTCCTACAGAGAGAACCGCTTAACTGAGGATGCCATTGCCATGGTGCTGCGCATGTTATTGGAGCACCTGGAGCATAAGAACAGCTATGCATGGCTCCTCTTTGTGGACTACAGTTCGGCCTTTAATACCATCCGGCCATTTAAACTGCGGTCCAAACTTCATCAGCTGGGTCTCAATTCCATCTTGTGCAATTGGATTGTGGACTTTTTAACTAATCGCACACAGAGTGTTAGAGTGGGGAAAAACACCTCCTCTACCCTTGTCATTAACACCGGGGTCCCTCAAGGATGTGTTTTGAGTCCCCTGCTCTATACTCTGTTTACCCATGACTGTCGTGTCACCTCCCCGTTCAACCTCATTGTCAAATTTGCCAATGACACCACAGTGCTCGGACTTATCACCAATGACAATGAGACATACTACAGGTCTGAGGTGCAACATCTGGTGTCTTGGTGACATGACAACAATTTGGCGCTAAACACCAAAAAGACTAAAGAAATAGTTGTGGATTTTTGTAAGAAAGGGCACAGTGACCATCAACCTCTCTTCATTGGCACTGATGCGGTGGAGAGGGTGAGCACTTATAAGTTTTTGGGTGTGACAGTGATGGAGGACCTGTCCTGGGCCATTCACATTGCCTCAGTTGTGGGAAAAGCCCAACAACGCCTCTATTATCTGATGAAGCTGAGGAGCGCCCGTATCCCTAGATGCCTGATGGTGAACTTTTATAATTGTGCCATCAGTAGTGTGCTGACATGTGGATTCTTAGTGTGGTTCTCCAGCTGCACTAAGGCCGAACAGCAGGCACTTCAGCGGGTGGTGAAAATAGCAGGGAGAATCACTGGAATGACTCTCCCAGAGATTAGTACTATCTACCCCACTCGCTGTCTTAGTAGAGTGTGTAATATCCTGCGAGATCAGCATCATCCTGCTTATCACTTTTTCCATCTGCTGCCCTCAGGGAGAAGGTATAGGGCTGTAAAGGCCAGAACATCTAGACTGGCCAATAGCCTGTATCCTCAAGCTGTCAGATTACTGAACACTGCCCTCCTCCCCTCTCTGCCCCCTTCCCAAGGACTATAACTATATCAACTGCATTGAATTCCTAATTAATTGTATTAGCACTGAACTGGTTTGTTACTATTATTTATTTATTTATTTGGAAATTGAGGTGATGGTCTAGTGGTTAAGGTGTTGGGCTTGAGACCAGAAGATCCTGGGTTCAAATCCCCGCCTGACTGGAAAATCACTAAGGGCCCTTGGCAAGGCCTTTAATCCCCTATTGCTCCCGGTGTGTAGTGAGTGCCTTGTATGGCAGCACCCTGACATCTGGGTGAATGTAAGGAATTATTGTAAAGCGCTTTGAGCGTCTGATGCAGATGGAAAAGTGCTATATAAATACAGTCCATTTACCATTCCCCTTATGTCCCCCCTTCCGTGGATTATATCCACCAATCAATAGTATTGAACTGGTTTTTGCATTTGTTTTTATGTTTTCACTGTTTTTATATTTTATTTATTTGACTGTTCTTACTCTTCAGTGCATTTTATCAACAACTTGTTTTGATACTGCTGTCAATAATGTCACTGTACTGATGTTAGAAATGTTCACATGGGGGTATTTAGGGGTTATTTATTGCACTGGGTTTGCATTTTTTTTTCTTCTTCTTACTATGCATGTGGATGCTCCAGACGTAATTTTGTTGTTCTTTTGTGGCAATGACAGTAAATGCTTGAAACTGAAATTGAAATAGACCAGTCAGTGACCTTCAGCCTTCAGTCTTTGCCATTCCGCCTATTCTTGGATCCATTTGAATAACTGTTTGCTGTTTTCTTCCACATCTTTCTGGGTTGGTGCCATTTTAAACCATTTCAGATTATTTTAGCTGGGCAGCCTATTATTTTCTGCACTTTTTTATATTCTCCCCTCTCCAATCAATGTTTTAATCAAAGTACACTGTTCTTCTGAACAATGTCTGGAATGACCCATTTTACTCAGATTTTCAAAGAGAAATGCTCTACAACCAGCATCTACAATTTTTGCTGCCCTCGTCCTTAAATGAGAGCCACCTGTAAGGGTATAATAAGGGTCACAGAAAGAAAAAATGCAGACACTGCTATTTTTATGAACAGATGAATGTTCCTTTTTTCTTAATTTCTGTGAAGTAATAACAAACTTGATCAGATTTTTCTTTGTTTTGATTTGGAATAGAATGTGCAGTGCTCCCAATGCATTTGCATGTATAGAAATAAAAGCAATTGTAAGTATTTTGAGCTTTGTTCACTTTTTTAAACACACCATTACGTATTTTGAACACAGCTGTACCTATCGATACATCAGGACACTATCAGTTCTATCAGCACATTTATTAAATTAATGTTTTTCTTAATGTTGTTCTTAATATTAATGATTTCAGTGATTCTTTGCAGTCATGCTGCAGCAGTTGGGGAGTAAAGAAGAAATGCTCCCTGAACACAGGAGATGAATCAGTGTGTTGACCAGAAGGACATTAAAGAGGAAAAAGAGAAACTCCTGAGTGGATTCTCATGTGTGCAGCAATGGTACAACTTCTCCCAGTGCTGTGGGGAGACGTCTCTCCTGTGGCAGCACTCAGCTGGATAATCCACCAGATCAGCATTGTTCTGATCCTGGACCCCAGCAACAACAGCATCAAAGGGCCAAAAGAGACAAACGAACTACACCACTGTAAATTGGTCCATTGAGGAGAAGAAAAAGATCTTTCACTGCTTCGCTTACTCAAGACATGAGAAGTGGGGCAGGAGGACAAATGTGGTATTGAGGAGAGGATAAAAGAAGCAGATTTACCAACGGAAAAGAAGAAGACACCACAACTGCAAAATTCTCAATTGCCTCTCAAATCACAAATATTTGATAGTACAACGAAATACAAAGTATAAAGAAAGAAGCCCAAAAAGAAGCAATAAATGATCACCACTCACTGGAGGAAAGGAAACAGCTTGAGTTTAAAAAGAATCAGTGGAAGAAGGAGCAAGAGTGGGTACTGCTGTGGGCCATGGAATATACCAAAGTAAAATACACCAACCGGAGAGAAAGATGTAGAGAATGGAGGGAATATTCCACCATCACTGCCCAAGTAAGAAAAACATACCAAGAGGGCAACTAATCACCCCAACAACTTAGGAGTCAAACACCACCCCAAAATAAGGAATCAAAAACCACCCCAACAAATTAGGAATCAAAAACCCCAACAAATTAGGAATCAAAAACCACCCCAAGAAATAAGGAGTCACCACCCCAACAAATTGGAAATCAAAAACCACCCCAACAAATTAGGAATCAAAAACCCCAACAAATTAGGAATCAAAAACCACCCCAACAAATTGGGAATCAAAAACCACCCCAACAAATTGGGAATCAAAAACCACCCCCAACAAATTAGGAATCAAAAATCACCCCAAGAAATAAGGAGTCAAACACCACCCCAACAAATTGGGAATCAAAAACCACCCCAACAACTTAGGAATCAAACACCACCCCAACAAAATTGGAGTCAGACATCACCCCAACAACTTAGGAGTCAAACACCACCCTGTTATTTCTCCCTGGTTCTTTTTATGTAAAATTCTGGCCCTTACAAAAACCAAACCATTGTATTCCTCATTTTGAGTTTATTCAAGGTCACGTTAGAAACCAGGCCTGGGACCCTCATAGACAGTGTCCATCTTGTGAAAGGCCCCTAAAATGAGTCATACAACACTTTTATACCTTGTGGGTGTTAACATAGGTGTGGTTTAGTCTCACATTTCTAATGTTACTGTCTCTCACCAACAGGGGGAGCTCTCCCTGTATCTGAAACTTGGACAGATGATAGAGTAAAACTTAATAGCTAACATAAACAAAGAATTAGCACACTCTCACCAACAGGGGGAGCGCTCCCTGTATCTGAAACTTGGACAGATGATAGAGTAAAACTTAATAGCTAACATAAAACAAAGAATTAGCACAGATATTATCTAACAACCCCAACAAAATTGGAGTCAAACACCACCCCAACAAATGAGTCAAAAACCACCCTAACAACTTAGGAGTCAAACACCACCCAAACAACTTAGGAGTCAAACACCACCACAACAAATTAGGAATCAAACACCACCCCAACAACGTAGGAGTCAAACACCACCACAACAAATAAGGAATCAAAAACCACCCCAACAACATAGTAGTGTGGAACGTACGGCCGTACTGAAAAACTGACTTTGAGTCCTGTTGGCAGTATCTTCTCAAAATGTAACAAGATGGACAGAAATACAAATCAACATTCCATTTAGTAAATCTGAAGTCAAAACCATCATCAAGACAGAAATGAACAAAGCATGTCAAAAGCAATGGGACAGGGAATCTAAGGGTCAGTTTCTACAGAAAATTCAGGGACAGGTTGTATCAAGAAGACAGAGGAGACGGAGTCACAGGGGAGAAGACGTAATCACACGTAATCTCAACATCAGTGGAAAACATGAAACTGGTCAGTGTTTGACGTTCAGCACAAGGGAGACTGTTGAGCATGTGTTACTGGAATGCCAAAAATATAACAGAGAAGAATTTTATTAGATGATGTCCAAACACTAGGACAGAACAGTTTAACACTTGAGGGATTGCTTTCTTTTTCTACATTTTCACCACCAGCTTGGAGGCATGAATTTGCAGGTTTCAAGGGTCCCTGCCAAGCCATGACGTTTTTCCATATTCTTGAAGAATAAAAAAGCTTTTTCCACATGATATCTTTTTTTTTTTTTTTGTTTTTAACCATAAAATTACATTGAACAAGGATTTAGACATTTTGTCACCCATATGAGAATTTGTATGTCCTGCCTCCGAGTTTGACCTCTTTTTTCGCTGCAAAGGATATGACATCATGTGGGTAAAGGTGCACCGGTAGTGGACATGTAAACAAAGCTAGTCGAAGCAAGCATGAGTGTAGCAAGTCTGTAGTTTTCCACTTATTTCCTTGAAAATGCCGAAAAGATGTGTAGCAGCGGGTTTTTCTAACTATCCCAGTGACATGGTGAGTCTGCACATTTTTCCAAAAAATGAGAAATTGTGAAGGAAGTGGACGAAACAGGTCCAAAATCAAATCAAATCAATTTATTTATATAGCGCCAAATCACAACAAAAAGTTGCCCCAAGGCGCTTTATATTGTAAGGCAAGGCCATACAATAATTACGGAAAAACCCCAACGGTCAAAACGACCCCCTGTGAGCAAGCACTTGGCAACAGTGGGAAAGAAAAACTCCCTTTTAACAGGAAGAAACCTCCAGCAGAACCAGGCTCAGGGAGGGGCAGTCTTCTGCTGGGACTGGTTGGGGCTGAGGGAGAGAACCAGGAAAAAGACATGCTGTGGAGGGGAGCAGAGATCAATCACTGATGATTAAATGCAGAGTGGTGCATACCGTGCAAAAAGAGAAAGAAACACTCAGTGCATCATGGGAACCCCCCCAGCAGTCTAAGTCTATAGCAGCATAACTAAGGGATGGTTCAGGGTCACCTGATCCAGCCCTAACTATAAGCTTTAGCAAAAAGGAAAGTTTTAAGCCTAATCTTAAAAGTAGAGAGGGTGTCTATCTCCCTAATCCGAATTGGGAGCTGGTTCCACAGGAGAGGAGCCTGAAAGCTCAAGGCTCTGCCTCCCATTCTACTCTTACAAACCCTAGGAACTACAAGTAAGCCTGCAGTCTGAGAGCGAAGCGCTCTATTGAGGTGATATGGTACTATGAGGTCCCTAAGATAAGATGGGACCTGATTATTCAAAACTTATAAGTAAGAAGAAGAATTTTAAATTCTAGTCTAGAATTAACAGGAAGCCAATGAAGAGAGTGTTGTGTGTTGGGGGGTTTGGCTGGACATTTTGGTGTTGTTTTCTTTGCTCTCCAGTTGGTATGCAAACTGGTTTTTGTCTGTGGAGAAGGTGCTGGCAGAAGAGTCCTTCACCCTCATCAGCATTATTGGCTGCACTTGTGGAGGATGTTCACGTGCAGGCCTAATGACTTGCAGCACCTGTGGATGATGCTCACATGCAAACTTAAAGACTTTCAGCTGAAGCAGATAATGAGATGGTGTTCTGCATTTAAGCCATGAGTGATTCAAGCAGAATTGCCGGGAACTCGACCTTGTGACGTTTGTTTGTGAGACGCTGAGGACCGCGCCTGGGTTTGACACATCGTGCCTGTGAAGGAGGACGGGTGAGGGACACATGCTGTCAGCACACATCAGAGGTGATGATTGTCTGAATAAGTGTTAACAGTAATTTGGTATTTTGTTACGCAGTATATTTGAACATTGATGAGAATTGTGCAACTCGCTTCTCACTGCCGTGGCGTACGGAATGATGATCCTCCACCTGTTGTGAGAAGCTGCTCATTTACATAAAGCTTAAATTCAGACCTGAATGTGTTGCTGATAGTGTGTGCCTTTGAAGGATATTTGTTGTAGCTGTTGACTTACCTTTCCATCCTTCAGAGTCAGTTTGTCGTATCCACCTGGGGGGTGTTCGGCGGTGAGTCTGGGTCCAGAAGCGTCTGGCTTGGGCGCTGGAGAGCGCGCCGTCCTTCACCTCGCCAGACAAACCGCACATTTATGTTGTACACAGTTATTGCACAGAAGGGAATAAATTTGTTTTGTTTTTGGAACCGCTTTCTGGTTATTTTAGCGCTGGGTTCAGTCAGACGCTGGTCGCGCTCCTCAACTCGCGTCTGCACATAACAGAGAGGCCAGTATGGGTGAGATATGCTCTCTCCTTCTAGTCCCCGTTAGTACTCTAGCTGCAGCATTTTGAATTAACTGAAGGCTTTTCAGGGAACTTTTAGGACAACCTGATAATAATGAATTACAATAGTCCAGCCTACAGGAAATAAATGCATGAATTAATTTTTCAGCATCACTCTGAGACAAGACCTTTCTAATTTTAGAGATATTGCGCAAATGCAAAAAAGCAGTCCTACATATTTGTTTAATATGCGCATTGAATGACATATCCTGATCAAAAATGACTCCAAGATTTCTCACAGTATTACTAGAGGTCAGAGTAATGCCATCCAGAGTAAGGATCTGGTTAGACACCATGTTTCTAAGATTTGTGGGGCCAAGTACAATAACTTCAGTTTTATCTGAGTTTAAAAGCAGGAAATTAGAGGTCATCCATGTCTTTATGTCTGTAAGACAATCCTGCAGTTTAGCTAATTGGTGTGTGTCCTCTGGCTTCATGGATAGATAAAGCTGGGTATCATTTGCGTAACAATGAAAATTTAAGCAATACCGTCTAATAATACTGCCTAAGGGAAACATGTATAAAGTGAATAAAATTGGTCCTAGCACAGAACCTTGTGGAACTCCATAATTAACCTTAGTCTGTGAAGAAGATTCCCCATTTACATGAACAAATTGTAATCTATTAGTAAATATGATTCAAACCACTGCAGTGCAGTGCCTTTAATACCTATGGCATGCTCTAATCTCTGTAATAAAATTTTATGGTCAACAGTATCAAAAGCAGCACTGAGGTCTAACAGAACAAGCACAGAGATGAGTCCACTGTCTGAGGCCATAAGAAGATCATTTGTAACCTTCACTAATGCTGTTTCTGTACTATGATGAATTCTAAACCCTGACTGAAACTCTTCAAATAGACCATTCCTCTGCAGATGATCAGTTAGCTGTTTTACAACTACCCTTTCAAGAATTTTTGAGAGAAAAGGAAGGTTGGAGATTGGCCTATAATTAGCTAAGATAGCTGGGTCAAATGATGGCTTTTTAAGTAATGGTTTAATTACTGCCACCTTAAAAGCCTGTGGTACATAGTCAACTAATAAAGATAGATTGATCATATTTAAGATCGAAGCATTAATTAATGGTAGGGCTTCCTTGAGCAGCCTGGTAGGAATGGGGTCTAATAAACATGTTGATGGTTTGGAGGAAGTAACTAATGAAAATAACTCAGAACAATCGGAGAGAAAGAGTCTAACCAAATACCGGCATCACTGAAAGCAGCCAAAGATAACGATACGTCTTTGGGATGGTTATGAGTAATTGTTTCTCTAATAGTTAAAATTTTATTAGCAAAGAAAGTCATGAAGTCATTACTAGTTAAAGTTAAAGGAATACTCGGCTCAATAGAGCTCTGACTCTTTGTCAGCCTGGCTACAGTGCTGAAAAGAAACCTGGGGTTGTTCTTATTTTCTTCAATTAGTGATGAGTAGTAAGATGTCCTAGCTTTACGGAGGGCTTTTTTTATAGAGCAACAGACTTTTTCCAGGCTAAGTGAAGATTCTAAATTAGTGAGACGCCATTTCCTCTCCAACTTACGGGTTATCTGCTTTAAGCTGCGAGTTTGAGTTATACCACAGAGTCAGGCACTTCTGATTTAAGGCTGTCTTTTTCAGAGGAGCTACAGCATCCAAAGTTGTCTTCAATGAGGATGTAAAACTATTGACGAGATACTCTATCTCACTTACAGAGTTTAGGTAGCTACTCTGCACTGTGTTGGTATATAGCATTAGAGAACATAAAGAAGGAATCATATCCTTAAACCTAGTTACAGTGCTTTCTGAAAGACGTCTAGTGTAATGAAACTTATTCCCCACTGCTGGGTAGTCCATCAGAGTAAATGTAAATGTTATTAAGAAATGATCAGACAGAAGGGAGTTTTCAGGGAATACTGTTAAGTCTTCAATTTCCATACCAAAAGTCAGAACAAGATCTAAGATATGATTAAAGTGGTGGGTGGACTCATTTACATTTTGAGCAAAGCCAATTAAGGCTAATAATAGATTAAATGCAGTGTTGAGGCTGTCATTCTCAGCATCTGTGTGGATGTTAAAATCGCCCACTATAATTATCTGAGCTAAGCACTAAGTCAGACAAAAGGTCTGAAAATTCACAGAGAAACTCACAGTAACGACCAGGTGGACGATAGATAATAACAAATAAAACTGGTTTTTGGGACTTCCAATTTGGATGGACAAGACTAAGAGTCAAGCTTTCAAATGAATTAAAGCTCTGTCTGGGTTTTTGATTAATTAATAAGCTGGAATGGAAGATTGCTGCTAATCCTCCGCCTCGGCCCGTGCTACGAGCGTTCTGGCAGTTAGTGTGACTCGGGGGTGTTGACTCATTTAAACTAACATATTCATCCTGCTGTAACCAGGTTTCTGTAAGGCAGAATAAATCAATATGTTGATCAATTATATATCATTTACCAACAGGGACTTAGAAGAGAGATATAATGTTTAATAGACCACATTTAACTGTTTTAGTCTGTGGTGCAGTTGAAGGTACTATATTATTTTTTCTTTTTGAATTTTTATGCTTAAATAGATTTTTGCTGGTTATTGGTGGTCTGGGAGCAGGCACCGTCTCTACGGGGATGGGGTAATGAGGGGATGGCAGGGGGAGAGAAGCTGCAGAGAGGTGTGTAAGACTACAACTCTGCTTCCTGGTCCCAACCCTGGATAGTCACGGTTTGGAGGATTTAAGAAAATGACCAGAGCGGAATGGCATCCAACCCCAAGTCCGCATGTCTGCAACCAGCATTTCACCGATGACTGCTTCGAGGCAAGTCCATCCCTGAAAGAATCCTTTGGTTTTAAAGTGCACTCGAAATGCATTCTCAAAAAAAAAAAAAAATGCAGTTCCAACTATATTCAAAAGGAAAGCAGAGGCCATGTTGGCCTGCTGTTGCAAATGTAACCGCAGGACCTTTGTGCGGGACGGCGGTGGGATCGAACCCACGTGGCTCGCACTAAAGACCATTCCTCTCTACCAGGTCAGCCAAAGGGGAAATCCCCGTTAGCCAAGCTAGCGGGAATGTCTTTTCAATCATGACCCGGGACCTTCATCCCGCTACATATCTCCCCACCATTTGACTTCGTCCCGAAGTCAGGTGCATTTAAGCATGTTCTGTGACTACCCACATCCTGTTCGTGATGCCAGATTGTAGCAGCAGGACCTTCGTGGCTGGGACGACGGTGGGGATCGAACCCACGCAGCTCGCACAAAAGACCGTTCCTTTACCAGGTCAGCCAAGCTAGTGGGAACGTCTTTTCAATCAGGACCCGGGACCTTCATCCCGCTACACGAAGTTGACCCATCATAGGGTGAGTGTGTGGCTTATAAAGTGATTAAAAAAAACTTGAGCAGTATGTGAATTTCATGGTTTCTGAAGAACCACCAGATTTGACTCATGTTGAGTGTATGTTGACTATATAAAATTCCAGTTATTATGTACATCATTAGCATATGTAGCATTTATCAGGTTATAGTGAAAGGACTATTTTTATAATTATTATGTGCCTAGGTTCTGGTTTTACATATATATAGCCTAGTTATGTAGCTTTATTAGACTTATATTTGTTAGGTTTTTTTTCTAATAAAAGAAACTTGGGGATGAAAAAAATTAATTATCCATAGTCACATTCCTTTTTAAATTGCAGGAGATTGCAGATCTATCACAAGGTGCTACAACAGTGGTTACAAGTGAGATGGAAACAGCAACCTGCTGAAGCCTGTAACTTCTCTGATTTAAATATGGCTCACTGATGGGAACAGAATAACAACAGAAATTTGAATACACAAAACATAATTCCTATTAACTGTTCCAAATAGCTGTTGTTTTTTTTTGTTTTTTTTTTCCTTTACTGTTTATTGTACCTATGTGGAACAAAATGGATGTTTACAATTTCTTTAAGTGTTGACATAATTTTAATACAGATTCTATTTTCACTTTCATTTTTTTTTTCTTTCTAGATGACAACTACGACCTGTAGTACGCAGACACAGCCAGAACCTAGACTCTCAGTTCATGTTCAGGCTAATTTGCGAGCAAAGACAAGCAGAAGAACAAAAGGTAATTAAATGAATTGTTGTATGCACTGGTATTCTACTTGAACATACTGTAATTTTTAAAGTTTATAATGCCTAACAGATTTCACGATAAGCATAATTATTGAACTTGTTTTCCTGTAGGTATTCAGACAGCAACTCCATGTCATGACAGTGACTACGTTTACATGCAGCCAATAACCCTTTCATAACTGGAATATTAGCAATAACCTGGTTGCGCACGGCCATGTAAACACCTGCAAAAACCCAAATATGCTCATATTCCAGTTTTTAAAAACCTGAATATGACCGCTGGGTTACTCCTTTTCTAACCTGAATATCAGGTCATATAAATGCACATCAGAATATCCCAATAGAAAGGAACATTATTTTGTATTTTGCGCATGTCCTATCCGCAAGGAATCTTGGTCTTTTGAGTACGGCAACTACTTTTATGCGGCGCGAGCAACCCACCGGACACCACAGAAGCAGAGGTAAACAAGTATGGAGAAATCCAGATGCAGCAGCACAGCACCACACTTTTGGAGCGAGGAGGAAACCGAGTTCTTCATTAGTATCATGAAAGATGAATGATAATGTCTTTTATTGACGGTAGAAAGAGGAAAAGAAACAGAAATGACGCATATTTGCGTCATGAAGTTCTCCATGTGTCCGGACATTGTCCATGCATCGCTGTTTAGATGGGGATATTCCAAATGATACCAGTGACCATGTGAAGCAGCAGGACCTTCGTGGCCGGGACAACGGTGGGGGATCGAACCCACACGGCTCGCACCAAAAGACCATTCCTCTACCAGGTCAGCCAAAGGGGAACTCCCCATTAACCAAGCTAGCGGGAACGTCTTTTCAATTGGGACCCGGGACTTTCATCCCGCTACACATCTCCCCACCATTTTTGACTTCGTCCCGAACTCACAGGTGCATGTTAGCATACCCTGTGATCACATCCTGTTCGTGACGCCAGACTGAAGCAGCAGGACCTTTGTGGCCGGGACGACGGTGGGGGATCGAACCCACGCGGCTCGCACCAAAACCGTTCCTCTACCAGGTCAGCCAAAGGGGAACTCCCCGTTAGCCAAGCTAGCGGGAACGTCTTTTCAGTTGGGACCCGGGACTTTCATCCCGCTACACATGTATACAGGAGTAACTCTGTCTGCTTAAGCATGTAAACAGGTTATTCCTAATGATTCAGAAACCGGAATATTGACCTTAACCTGAATATTAACGGCATGTAAACGTAGTCAGTGACTACATTCCCTCTTCAACTTCAGCTGACAGCTCATCAGAGAGAGAGAGAGTGTTGTGTGGGCCGCTGAAGAGGAGGTACTGCTGGCCCACACCACCAGAGGGCGCCCTGCCTGGAGTGTGGGCTCCAGGCACCAGAGGGCGCCGCCGCCTCACGGGAGCAGCCTCGGTGACAGCTGTCACCCATCACCTGAGACAGCTGACGGCAATCATCAGTGGGGTATATCAGCAGGACGGCATCTCCACCTCATTGCCGAGATATCGTTCTACCTGGAAGCAGTACCAGGTCCGACACGCGGAGGCAGTGGCCACCTGGGAGTTCGGGACTTGGCGGCTCCAGTATACCCGGGGTCAACCTGCGGGAAAAATAGGCACACGGATGAAGGACCTTATCGGTCTTCCCACTCTGGGACAGCACAGCTCCTATCCCTGAGTCCGAGGCGTCCACTTCAACCACTAACTGGCGGCTAGGATCGGGCTGCACCAGAACGGGTGCAGACGAGAAGCGCCGTTTAAAATCCTCAAGGTCATCAATCCCGCCGCAGTGAGGCTTCAGCTTCCAGCCTCACTGCGGATCCATCCAGTGTTCCATGTGTCGAAAATCAAGCCCATCACACCTCGCCCCTCTGTACACCCGGTCCGGCGCCACCTCCTGCCCGGATCATCGATGGCGAGCCGGCTTGGACAGTGCGCCGGTTGTTGGACGTCCGACGGATGGGCCGGGGCTTTCAATATCTGGTGGACTGGGAGGGGTACGGCCCTGAAGAACGCTCCTGGGTGAAGAGGAGCTCATCCTGGACCCGGCCCTCCTGGCCGACTTCTACCGTCGCCACCCGGACAAGCCCGGTCGGGCGCCAGGAGGCGCCCGTTGAGGGGGGGGTCCTGTTGTGTGGGCCGCTGAAGAGGAGGTACTGCTGGCCCACCACCACCAGAGGGCGCCCTGCCTGGAGTGCGGCTCCAGGCACCAGAGGGCGCCGCCGCCTCACGGGAGCAGCCTCGGTGACAGCTGTCACCCATCACCTGAGACAGCTGACGGCAATCATCAGTGGGGTATATCAGCAGGACGGCATCTCCACCTCATTGCCGAGATATCGTTCTACCTGGAAGCAGTACCAGGTCCGACACGCGGAGGCAGTGGCCACCTGGGAGTTCGGGACTTGGCGGCTCCAGTATACCCGAAGAGACGCCTCTCCAAGGTAGAACGATATCTCGGCAATGAGGTGGAGATGCCGTCCTGCTGATATACCCCACTGATGATTGCCGTCAGCTGTCTCAGGTGATGGGGTCTGTATTCATACTGAAAATCAAGATCAAGCGAGCTTTTGCCCTTCTGCTCCACGGGAGGTTTCTGTCCTCCCTGAGCTCGCCTTAGGACACCTGCGTTACCGTTTGACAGAGAGAGAGAGAGGAGAGAGACCAGCCAGGAAGACCACAGGTTAGACATGGACACTTACTTTATTGTGTCCTGGGCCAGTTTATTCATGTACAAAGTGCAATGAGCAGAACCTGGAGTACACCAGGGACATCCAAGTTACATACAGTAGTGTTCAGAATAATAGTAGTGCTATGTGACTAAAAAGATTAATTCAGGTTTTGAGTATATTTATTGTTACATGGGAAACAAGGTACCAGTAGATTCAGTAGATTCTCACAAATCCAACAAGACCAAGCATTCATGATATGCACACTCTGAAGGCTATGAAATTGGGCTATTAGTAAAAAAAAAATGTAGAAAAGGGGGTTGTTCACAATAATAGTAGTGTGGCATTCAGTCAGTGAGTTCGTCAATTTTGTGGAACAAACAGGTGTGAATCAGGTGTCCCCTATGTAAGGATGAAGCCAGCACCTGTTGAACATGCTTTTCTCTTTGAAAGCCTGAGGAAAATGGGACATTCAAGACATTGTTCAGAAGAACAGCGTAGTTTGATTAAAAAGTTGATTGGAGAGGGGAAAACTTATACGCAGGTGCAAAGAATTATAGGCTGTTCATCTACAATGATCTCCAACGTTTTAAAATGGACAAAAAAAAAACAAAACAAAACAGAGATGTGTGGAAGAAAATGGAAAACAACCATCAAAATGGATGGAAGAATAACCAGAATGGCAAAGGCTCACCCATTGATCAGCCCCAGGATGATCAAAGACAGTCTGGAGTTACCTGTAAGTGCTGTGACAGTTAGAAGACACCTGTGTGAAGCTAATTTATTTGCAAGAATCCCCCGCAAAGTCCCTCTGTTAAATAAAAAACACGTGCAGAAGAGGTTACAGTTTGCCAAAGAACACATCAACTGGCCTAAAGAGAAATGGAGGAATATTTTGTGGACTGATGAGAGTAAAACTGTTCTTTTTGGGTCCAAGGGCCGCAGACAGTTTGTGAGACGACCACCAAACTCTGAATTCAAGCCACAGTTCACAGTGAAGACAGTGAAGCATGGTGGTGCAAGCATCATGATATGGGCATGTTTCTCCTACTATGGTGTTGGGCCTATATCGCATACCAGGTATCATGGATCAGTTTGGATATGTCAAAATACTTGAAGAGGTCATGTTGCCTTATGCTGAAGAGGACATGCCCTTGAAATGGGTGTTTCAACAAGACAATGACCCCAAGCACACTAGTAAACCAGCAAAATCTTGGTTCCAAACCAACAAAATTAATGCCTCGCAGATGTGAAGAAATCATGAAAAACTGTGGTTATACAACTAAATACTAGTTTAGTGATTCACAGGTTTGCTAAAAAAGCAGTTTGAACATAATAGTTCTGAGTTTGTAGCATCAACAGCAGATGCTACTATTATGTGAACACCCCCTTTTCTACTTTTTTTTTACTAATAGCCCAATTTCATAGCCTTAAGAGTGTGCATATCATGAATGCTTGGTCTTGTTAGATTTGTGAGAATCTACTGAATCTACTGGTACCTTGTTTCCCATGTAACAATAAGAAATATACTCAAAACCTGGATTAATCTTTTTAGTCACATAGCACTACTATTATTCTGAACACTACTGTACCTTCAAGTAACCACAAAGTGCCCCTCCTGTAATGAAGAAAAAAGGTGGAACAGCCAATCTTTCACAGGAAGCATACCTATGGGCAACATCATGCTGTCTAAGGGTATAATCAATAGTGGTGTTCTAGCTACACAGGTGCTTTGGGTGTTTGAGCACACGAAACTGACAACAATATCCATCAGAACTTTTTATCGACACCAACAACTATATTTGTTCCCAGCGATCAAGAATGTGTGGCTTCACACCCAAGCCTGGCTGATTGCTTCTCTACAAGCAGAGAAACAACCACTGGTCTTTGGAGGTGATGGTAAAATGGACAGTCCTGGCCATTCCGCCAAGTATTGTTCATGTTCTCTGATGGAGCTAACACAAAATGTCATCATGAACTCACAACTTATACAGGCATATGATTCTCCACTCATATAGATTACATGTAAATAATGCAAGAACATTATTTTTTCAATTTTAAGAAAATATAACTCAAATACAAGTCTACAGTTTTGAAATACAAACCTTTTGACAATGATATATTTTCATTTTAAGGGCAATGAAGTGGGCAGTTCCACGAGGTATGAAAGAAGGCTTCATCATCTTTGACTTTTTTGGAGGAAGAAGATTTGGACATCGGCAGAATAGTTACAGACAGACATGTCCAGATCAGAAAGTGGATGAGGGAAAACAGGCCAGCTGTTGAACATTTGTTTGACATTTGGCACACTGCCAGAGGTATGAAACACAAATAATTAGATTCACACCACAATATTTGAAAGGCAGCGATGCCTATGTGAAGTATGTCTATTGTTTTCCTATCATAGTTTTCATATAGTAATACTAATTTAGCAAGGATTTTCATTACGATACAAAATTTTTACAGCCCTAAAGAAGAAACTGTTGGCACTGGCAAAGGAAAAGAACTGTGAAGTCTTGTGAATAGCATCATAAATCACCTGTACTGGTCAGTTGTCTCAACCCCTGCTGAACATCCTGATGTCATCATTGCAAAATGGGAATCTGTGCTAAACTACATTGTCAATGTTCATCATCATGAAAGCACAAACTTTCCAAAATGTCAGCATAAGACATTTTATAGAAGACAGGCTAAAAAGAAGTGGTTAAAGCCAAGTGGGTTCTTGTCTATGATTTCCTTACAAAATAGATGTATTGAATTTTTTTTTTGGAAATTCTCAAATTTAAAAATCAATAATTTGAGTAGGTATTACTTGTTTTATTGTCTTAACTACTGGTATTGTTATGTGTCGACGCGGGTTGAGGAGCGGACCTGCGTCAGACAGAACCCAGCGCTAAAAATAACCAGAAAGCAGTTCCAACAACAGAAACAATTTATTTTTCACCTGTGCATAATAATGTGTACAAAACTGAAACAATGTCCTTCTGGTGGAGTGACTGTTGGCACGCTCTTAAGCGCCCAAAAGGATAGAAGCCCGGCGTTCCTGGACCCACTACCACCAGACAAACACCCCCCAGGTGGACACGACAAACTGACTCTCTGTGAAGCAAAGAAGAGGTAAGTCAGCAGTTACAACAATATCTTTCAAAAGACACACGCTATCAGCAACACATTCAGGTCTATCTTTTTAACTTTATGCAAATGAGCAGCTTCTCACAACAGGTGGAGGATCACTATCCTGCACGCCACAGCAGTGAGAAGCAAGCTGCACAATTCTCATCACAATTCAAGTATACTGTGTAACAAAACACCAAGTTACTATCAACAATTAATCAAACACTTAATTACCTTTAACATGTGCTGACAGCAAGTGTCCTCACCCTTCCTTGCTTCACGGGCTCGATGTGTCAAACCCAGGCGCGGTCCTCAGCGTCTCACAAACGAACATCACAAGGTCGAGTTCCCGGCAGTTATGCTTGAATCACACATGCCTTAAATGCAGAACACCATCCAATTATCTGCTTCAGCTGAAAGTCTTCAAGGTTGCATGTGAGTACCAGTCACAGGTGCTACACATGATGTTGATGAGGGTGAGGATTCTTCAGCCAGCACCTTCTCCACAGACAAATCAGTTTCCATGCCACCAGAAGAGCAAAGAAAAGAAAGAACACCAAAACTATTGTTAGCTTAAGTTTAGGTTGTTTTTCTTTTCTCGCCTTCCGGGGTTTGATGGAACGGTCCTCTGGGGAGGGGGGGGGGGGGTGTTAGCATTTTTTTTTTTAAGCTTAAGTTTGGGTTGTGTTTTTTTTTTTTCCTCTTCCCGGGGTTTGGTGGGACGGTCCCCTGGGGAGGGGGGGGGGTGTTTTGGTTGTTTGTGTTGTCTTTTTTGTTTTATGACTAATCAGACTGTGAACATGGTTGGACAAAGGCTGACCGCACAGGTTCAAGAACTCCTGGCCACACCTGTGCTAATTGACTGATAGAAACAAGGGCAAAGATGCAGCCAGAGGAGAAGACATCAACCGTTCTGTTAGATGAAGATTCTGTTGGAAGATGAATGTGGATACGGTTTCCAGCCATGGTCCCTGGAGGGGGGTGTTTCTCCTGGGCCAGGTTTGTGTGGTCGCCGGGAGGCTTCCCGTGAGGGTGGGGTACTGTTGTATGGCTGGGGGGGCCTGGCTGTCTTTTTGTTCCTGTCTTTTGTTTTTCCTTCCAGGTGGCTTGCATTTGGGACTGAGTGGCTGTGTAGCTGAGTTTATCAGGACCTCACCCTGATCACCTGAGGCTGATCACCTGCGGCTCATCAGGACTCACAGCTGTGGTGCATCTACATGGATTGGAACATGGTGGCATTTAAGACTGGAGTACACAGTGTGTATTTGCCAGAGACTCGACCTTGTGACCAGACGGGTGAGATCGTCGTCTCGAGAGCCATCTCATCATCAGTGGATGCAGAGAACGTCCAGGTTTGATGCATGGTCTGTGAAAGAGGAGGGGGTGAGGTCTCACACTCGTCAGCACACTTCCTGAGGTACGTTAGATTTTGTGACTAACATTTATACAGTCAGTAAATGTGGTGTCCCTCACACCTTATTATATTGAGCTGTATGTAGTCGTTTAATCAGCTTCCACTGCTGTGGAGTTATGTGAACAGGGTGTTCTATGCCTGCAGGGTGGGAAGCTGATTAGTAATTAAGCCAGGAAGTGTTTGCTGTTTGTACACCTTTGAGCGGTCCCTCTGTGTGTAGAGTGTGGACTCACATGATGATTCTTCTTTCACAGACTTGGTTTGTCGTGGCCACCTGGGGGGTGTCGGCGGGGTCCTTGGGTCCGAACTGGTTCTGGCTCCGGACCCGGACCGTTTTTGTGCTGCTGGGAGCACACCGCAAATCCGCCACGCCAGACCGCGCACTTATTTGTTTATATATTTTCACATCACTGTTATGTTTATTAAACTCTGTTATCCTTTGTACCGTGCTCTGCTTATTTTATACTGGGTCCTTCAAACGCTGGTCGGTTCTCCGGGCTGCGTCCGACACATAACAAAATTGAGTAAATTCATATTTCCCCTCAAAATTGTACTGACAACACCCCATAATGACAACATGATCTATTTTTTTGTTTTATTTTATTAAAAATAAACTAAGACATCACATGTACATAATTATGCACACCCTCTGCTCACTACTTTGTTGATGCAATTGCAGCCTCAGGTCTTCTTGAATATGATGTCACAAGCTTGGCACACCTATCTTTGGGCAGGTTTGTCCATTCCTCTTTGCAGTACTTCTCAAGCTCTATTAGGTTGGATGGGGAGCATCGGTGCACAGCCATTTTCACATTTCTCCAGAGATGTTCAATCTGATTCAGGTCTGGACTCTGACTGGGCCACTTAAGGACATTCACAGAGGTGTCTTGAAGCCACTCCTTTGGTATTCTCACCAAAGAATTCAATCTTTGTCTCATCAGACCAGAGAATTTTCTTTCTCATGGTCTGAGAGTCCTTCAGGTGCCTTTCGGCAAACTCCAGTTGGGCCACCATGTGCCTCTACAGACAGTTCCTTTGACTTCATACCTGGTTTGTGCTCTGATGTGCACTGTCAACTGTGGGACCTTATATGTAGACAGGTGTGTGTCTTTCCAAATCATGTCCAATCAACTGGACATGAATTTATCCCAGGTGGACTCCAGTTAAACTGTAGAAACATCTCAAGGATGATCAGTGGAAACAGGATGCACCTGAGCTCAATTTTGAGCTTCATGCCAATGGTTGTGAATACTTACGTACGTCTGAGTTCTTCCTAATCTAAAAAAAAAAAAAAATTCTAAAAAAAAAGTTTTTCACATTGTCATTAGAATTTTGAGGCAAAAAATTAATTTCATCCATTTTAGAATAAGGCTGGAACATAAACAAAATGTAGAAAAAGTGAAACGTTGTCAATATTATTCAGATACAATGTACTTTGTGTGATTGTTGGCCAATTGATGCTTAATTTTCATTGCTGTCTTGCTAGACAAGCTACTGGCCTATTAAGGTAGCAACACACACACACATGCACGCACACTTTCCCCCTTTGACCTCAGGTTGGAAACCAGAGGTTTGGTAGAATAAAGAGTAGGACGTTGTGTGACTGCACCTTTTTTACACACTGAACTTGATTGAATTATTTCCAACCCTCTTAAAATTATCTCACAAGACAAACACCTGCAGTGAGCGTGCACGGAAGCACCGAAAACGCTGTCGTTTGCATGCATCGCATCAATGAAAAGGAAACAGGAATCCTGTTAAAGCAGCACACCCTTCTTGTTTTTAACCACATAGTCACAGTTTTTTGTATGATTCATTTTCTTCAACATATTTTGCAATATGAATCATTTTGTCCTTTTACACATTTTGTAACATTACCATAACACTGATGATGTGAGATAAAGCAGCAAATTTCTTAACAAACTCACCAGATTTTTAAATGAAGCTCGTGTTCATCGTTCCTCGATGGGATTACCGTTGTCACACATTAACTATGCTGTGTGCTGGCAGATCTTTGAAAAATCCAGGTGGAACTCCTAATTCCTTTTCCTATACATGCAGGGATAAATGGTCTTTTTACACAAATTTGCAGCAGCCCTGTTGCTCATTCTTTCTCCTGCATTTGCATGCTGTCCTTGGATGCTGTCAGCGGCGTGCTGCTGCGTTTGGCCACATCGAGTCGAGAGTCTGCGGCTGACATTTTGCTGCAGTGCTGCGTCCGTTCTCCGTGTTCTGTCATCTGTAGGAACAATGGGTGTGCTGTGGAGGTTTTCTCACATTTCTGCTTTCTTTTGCTTCCTATCCTGTTTTGTTCAGAGTTTCTTTTCTGAGATTTTCACAATAACATTATTTCCTCTCACGGTTCCTGTTCAGAGCATGTGTTCTCCTGTTGACTCCTTTTCAGTCCTTTTTTGGGAGGGGATAAAATCATTGTCCTCCTGCAGCAGTCCTTTTTGCCTCAGAAAAGCTTGTGATGAATATGCGGTGAAGATGATGGAGGATGGCGAGGCAGAACAGGAGGTCACGCTCTGAATGCTGGCTCCGTTGTGAAAGCAGCTCCAGGCGCTGTAGCGGTGCGCTCATCACCATGTGGTGCCTTCTCTGCTGTCAGTGGTGTCTGCTGGTTTAAAGGGGAGCAACAGAGGAGGGGATGGGGGCTGGGCTCTTGACCTATTTGCATTCATGCCTGCTCAGAAAAAGAGGAATAGAATTATCTCAGTTTGGCTAATGTGAAGAAAAAGGGATTAAAAGAAAAAAAATCTATTGTCAGTTTCACAAGTCCTTCACATGGAGCACTGCTGAATTCATTTCAGTCTAATCGGGAGATGAAGGCGTGAGCCTAGTGATGTAGGGATGGTCATAATTGTGACTTCAAATTGGTATTTAGTCACAGTTTTTTTTCAAGGCATTCTTGTCCTAAATATTGATTTGCGCTTGGTGATAAAACAAGAGCTCCAACCCAGTCTCACAACAAACTTTAACCATAACATTAGGTGCATGAAATGTTTGCAAACTCTTAAAGCAGCTGTATTTATTTTTCCCTGCATGTGGGCTTCTTGATTGCAACCCTCTCACTGAAGAGTCTATAAAGTACCATATTTGTGCATCTACAGGCCCAGGGCAGAGCATCAGGCCACCCTCCTTTTTTTTGAAGAAATTTGGTTAATGCCCACCTGATTTTTTAAATTTATTTATTAAATGGTAACCTAAAATAAATTCCGTGACCCCATCCCATTATAGAAAGCAAAAAAAAAAATAGTTTTCATGATGCTTTTCTGTCTCTTCCATGTCTGACTTGTGATGATGTCATCTGTTTGACCTGTGCTCTTATTGTGAAAGACTCTTGTGCAAGAAACAGGAAGTGTTCTGTGAAAGTGGCTAGCATTGTACAAGCCCCAGTCACAGTGCAGGAGTTTGTGTTTTTTATTGTCGACAAAAGTAATTTTACATCTGCAAAATGTGTTCCTTGGTGAATGATGTTCACAAAGTTCCATGGAATGTTTTGTGAGCGTTCAAAACTTTGAGTTGAGATAAGGTAGAGACCTTTAACACTGCCTGCACCTTTTGTTTGCTGGATTGTTCTCTGTTTGTTTTCTATTTGTCCTGCAGCTTGCAGCTATCTGATGGATTATTCTGGCTTTCTGATTGACCAAAGCTCCAACACCAGCCGAGAAAAGACCAGCTCTTTCTCTCTCTCTTCTCTTTCTTTTTAAAGCATTGTTTGGGCAGAAATGGTCTGTTTGGGGTTCTAGCTTTAAAATCATGTCACTTAGGGTGAGAGAAGCCATAAATGGGAAAAGGATTAAGGCTCTTGGGGGTTCGTAATTTTATCAAACAATCAGTAGGTTGTGATGTCAATTTGGGACAGGGTAAAGGCAAAGAAAAGGTGAACATATGCAACAGAAAATACAACAGATATTAAGCAGTAGCACAAAAGTATTAAAAAGCTGGGTTACTCAATAACACCGTACCCTATAAATTCTGAATAAATTAAGAAAAAATTATGTAAGCAGTATTAAGCAATAATTGCTTAAAAGCAATAATAATGATACATATAGAGTACCAGGCATCAAATGTATCATATCGTATTGAGTTTTGGGAAACAATATAGAGCGCTAGTGCAAATAGATCAACGAAATACAACATCAATAAAACATTTCAAATGGAACCATTATGTTCGTGTTTTTGTATCTAAATATGATTTCCATCTTCATCACAACAACATCCAATCAGAAAATATGCATTAATACTTAGTATCTTATTATGTTTAACATTAGTATGGTGACACAAGAAAATTACACAGGTAACAGTATTTCAAGTTAATTTACTGTCTGGCATGAAAAAACATCTGTACATTTTTAATCAAGAAACACTTTCTAAAACATTTATCACTAAAAACAACAGAGCATCTTTAACAAAATTACATTTCAGTTTTAGACAAGTGACAAACTTCTTCATTTCATTAAATTACTGTTTCACAGTACATATCAGATATTTACTTGTGTGACAGTAATGGAAACACACATTTAAACAAAAAATTAAAACAGTTGTGGCAGATAAAGACTTACATAAACTAATTAGGGCTGTACCTAAGTCCTGTTTTTATATCACTTAAGCTGTTGATTTCTTTCTTTTTTGTTAAATTTCTTATGACTCAGTTTCTGTAACAATAAATTTACCCAAATTAAAATGTCAAAAATTGTAATTTATACTTCAATATTCAATCATCATTACTATTAAATAATTGACAAAATATGTGTCACTCTGTTATGTGTCAGTGGACGATCTGCTGTTGCCGCGGTCATTGCACGCCCATTGGGTGGTTATGGGGAGGTCTGTGAGGTGTTTTGTGTGGCCTGTGTGATATTTGAGCATCTTCCGGGCTTGGAGACTCTTCTTTCGGAAATCAGATGCAGCATCGACGACTGCGAGAATGGTGGTTTGTGAGAAGATGACACATTTCCATGACTGGTCAAGGACTGCTGGACAGCCCCCATCCCTGTGAAAAGGGGGTTTAAGAAACTATCTAAATAGTTTATTTGCCAAGCATCATGGTTGTCAGTTGTAGTTGATCACCTAAAATAGTCTCCACATTTTTGGTATTTTCGTTGTTTCACACTGTGTTGGAGTGTACATGTGCATAGTTCATCCCGCTGAAAATAAAAAGGAAATATACGTGCACACAATAAGAACAGATGATGTGCCATTGATTTCTGCAGTTTAAAGTGTCAACAAATCAATAGTGCAACAAAGTTTCACCATTATCATAACCCTCATTCCTGTTTTAATTGTTCTGACACCAGAACAAAGGAACACAGCCAGTGTGACTGTGCATCGCGATAAGGTGCACATAAATGTTTTGGTGCTGCCCCCTCTTGTCATGGCATTGTCATGGCTTGGTAAAACAGTTGTGTGTTCTTTCCTTCTTATGTGTAGCTGTTTAAGTGTGCTACATGGTGCACTACATGGCATCAATGTGAGGCATTGATGTGTAAAGCGTTTTTGAGCATCTGATGCAGATGGAAAAGTGCTATATATGAGGTCTGTTAGAAAAGTATCCGACCTTTTTATTTTATGCAAAAAATATATGGATTTGATTCATATGTTTTTACATCAGCCAAGCTTGAACCTTCGTGCGCATGCGTGAGTTTTTTCACGCCTGTCGGTTGCGTCATTCACCTGTGGGCAGGCTTTGAGTGAGCACTGGTCCACCCCTCTTGTCGTTTTTTTCATTGGGAGGAAATGGCAGAATGATTTGGGCTTTGTTCCATCAGAATTTTTTCAGAAACTGTTAGAGACAGGCAGCTGGAAACCATTCGGAAAATTCAGATGGCTTTCGGTGAAAATTTTATGGGCTTCACAGAGATTAAGGAGTGTTACTACCGCTTTAAGGACGGCCCACAATGGCGCACGGCACGCCGCGCTCCGAGCCGCGATCGACAGGCAGAATTCATTTCTAAACGGATGGCTGTATGGATCCGGGACCATCATGTGCAATTTCTCTGGTTATCACAAGAGCTGGACATCAGCCATTTTCCGGCAGATTTCACTTTTAACAAGAGATTTTGTCATGGAAAGCCGCGCGGAGGCTTCGGAAATGCAGTCCATTTAATTGAATTGAAATTGAGGCAGTGGTGTGTGAGTTTGGTGACATACGCAGTTGAAAGCTAAGCTTGGGTTAGATTTTGAAATGGTTGTTATATGGTTGTTTTTGTGAGAATTATTTTTCCATGAAAATGTATTCTGTAATTACGTTGGTTCAGTAACTGATATGCTAAGTAATTCCTTGATTTCTACTTCTGGAGAACTACTTTTTTAGTAACAGTGAGATGGCAATGGACTTTTGAATTTGGATGAGATTTGAACTTTGGAGACATCACCAAGGAGACAAAGTGGTGCAGACACTGGGACTCTGTAACTCAGGATGATAAGAGAGTATATTGGTGACCAAAACCCATAGAGAGAGTGAACTGGTTGATAGAGCGAGATTGCGTTGAAGATGTTTATCTGTGCTACCTGAAGTGCAGTGAAAACATATATCTATGTCAATCAGTCCCATTTTAAACATTCTGCTTTGAGTGATGTGGCCGCTGTGTATGACTACAGAAGCTGCAAATTTGTATTAGTCATCATGGAGAATGTGTTTTTCAAATTTGTGTCTGCATTTTTCTTTACAAGCTCAAACATTTTACTGTATAAACTGAATGAATGCTTGAATGTTTATCTTTCTTGTGAATTCCTGAACTAATATTTAGTTGTACAACCACTGTTTCTGACAAATGCGTCACATCTGCATTGCATGGCGTCATCCAACTTCTGGCACCTGTGAACAGGTATTCCAGCCCAGGATGATTGGACTATATTCCACCATTCCTCTCTGTTTCTTGTTTTTCCTCAAACAGCATTTTTGATGTCACGTCACAAGTTTTGTATTGGATTAAGTGCCGGGGTTTGGGCTGGCCACTCCATAACTTTAATCTTGTTGGTCTGGAACCAAGCCACTGTTCATTTGCTGATCTTTTTGGGGTCATTGTCTAGTTGAAAAAACACATTTCAAGGTCATTTCCTCTTTTGCATGACTTCTTCAAGTATTGTAATGTATTCAAACTGATCCATGATCCCTGTTATGCAATAAATAGGCCCGACACCATAGTATGAGAAACATCCCCATATCATGATGCTTGCTTTACCATTTCTGACTGTCTCCACAGTGTACTGTGGTTTGAATTCAGTTTTTGGGGGTCATCTGACAAACTGTCTGTGGGCCCTAGACCCAAAAACAACAGTCTTGCTTTCATCAATCCACAAAATTTTGTGCCATTTCTCTTTCTCATCATGATGGCGGCTCGCATAGGCGCAGGAGCCCGGCGCTCCCATTATCGTCGTAGTTTTTGCACTTTTTTGGTGGTGCTGTACATTATTTCACACAGTTTTGGGACAATTCGGTACAGCAGAAGCGATCTCCTACAGTTAGATAATGGAGAACATCACCTGTCAGCCGAGTTTTTAATCCTTCTAGAGATTATCAGAATGCCTCCCGGGATATTCACAGCAGAAGGTCGAAGGAGGAGATGCTGTGAGCAGCGGCAGAAGAGAGGCAAGCGGGGGGGGCATGTGGGCTAGGCTAAAGGCTAGCCCATTCAAACCACCGCTTCCAACCGTCTTTCTCTCTAACGTGCGGTCTATCCGGAATAAATTGGATGAGGTTCGGCTGCAAATGACTATGCGGAGGGTTATTAAGAACTGTTGCTGCATTATTTTTTTCTGAGACCTGGCTAGACAGTTCTATTCCAGGCACAGATATTGAGTTAGCTGGTTGTACCACCTACCGAGCCGACAGGACTGCAGACTCTGGTAAAAAGTTGTCTGGGGACTATGTATTTATATCAACAACTCATGGTGCACTAATGTTACGGTATCGGATAACGTGTAGCCCAGATGCAGAACTGTTGCTGTTAAAGTGTCGGCCATTCTATCTCCCGCGTCAGTTTACTGCTGTTTACATCTGTGCTGTTTACGTTCCACCAGACGCTAATGTTAAGCTAGCACTAGCACAAGTGAGCAGTAGTATTAACAACAGTCTAGCGCCACATCCGGACTGTGTTTTTATCGCAGCTGGGGATTTTAATCAGGCAGACTTGAAATCAGTTCTTCACAAATTCCATCGAAATGTGAAGTGTGCTACTAGAGGAGACAGAATTTTGGATCAGGTGTATACCAATGTAGCAGATGCATATAGAGCCCAGGTTTTTCCCCACCTGGGTTTTTTCAGACCATCTTTCTCTCCTGCTACACTCACGGTACACCCCAAAGATCAAGAGTATTGGGACTACAGTCAGAAACGTGAGAATATGGCCAGAGGACGCAATTTCCTATGCTCCAAGATTGTTTCCAATGCACAGAGTGGGATGTATTCAGGGAACAGGGCACCAACAATCGTGGTGCACTGGATAAGTACACCTCCACTGTACTGGATTATATCTGCTTCTGTGTGGACCATGTTACATTCTGGAGACAACACCGTGTATTTCCTAACACACCACCTTGGATGACACGCGGAGTACAACATCGTATCGAGAAAGGAATATGGCCTTCAACTCTGGGGACCAGGAGGCGTACAGAGTTGCCAGGGCTGAGCTGAGGAGAGGTATCGAGGCTGCCAAACGACAATACAAGAGGCACATTGAAGCCAGATTTGACACCACTACTGACACAAGGCAGATTTGGGAGGGCATCAAGGCCATCACGGACTATAAGTGGGAACCATCATTATCCTCTGCTGACTGTTCCACCTTGGCGGAGGATTTAAACCTCTTTTATGCCCGTTTTGATAGGGATAACAACAACCCTGTCCTGCCCCCTCTCCCCATACAGATCTTGCTCCTGTTCTGAGCACACATGAGGTGAGACGTGTCTTCCAAGGCATTAATATCAGGAAAGCAGCCGGACCGGACAGAGTGCTGGGTGGGATACTTAAAGACTGTGCTGTGGAGTTGGCAGACGTTTTCACCTCTGTTTACAACATCTCGCTGTCCTGCACTCTGGTCCCATCCTGCTTCAAGGCAGCTATAGTTGTTCCCCTTCCGAAGCAATCTAATGTCGCATGTCTCAATTATTACAGACCTGTGGCACTCACATCCATTCCTGCCAAACGTCTGGAGAGACTGGTTATCATACACATTAAAGCTGCAATATCACCATTAATGGCTCCATACCAATTTTCCTACAGAGAGAACCGCTTAACTGAGGATGCCATTGCCATGGTGCTGCGCATGTTATTGGAGCACCTGGAGCATAAGAACAGCTATGCATGGCTCCTCTTTGTGGACTACAGTTCGGCCTTTAATACCATCCGGCCATTTAAACTGCGGTCCAAACTTCATCAGCTGGGTCTCAATTCCATCTTGTGCAATTGGATTGTGGACTTTTTAACTAATCGCACACAGAGTGTTAGAGTGGGGAAAACACCTCCTCTACCCTTGTCATTAACACCGGGGTCCCTCAAGGATGTGTTTTGAGTCCCCTGCTCTATACTCTGTTTACCCATGACTGTCGTGTCACCTCCCCGTTCAACCTCATTGTCAAATTTGCCAATGACACCACAGTGCTCGGACTTATCACCAATGACAATGAGACATACTACAGGTCTGAGGTGCAACATCTGGTGTCTTGGTGACATGACAACAATTTGGCGCTAAACACCAAAAAGACCTAAAGAAATAGTTGTGGATTTTTGTAAGAAAGGGCACAGTGACCATCAACCTCTCTTCATTGGCACTGATGCGGTGGAGAGGGTGAGCACTTATAAGTTTTTGGGTGTGACAGTGATGGAGGACCTGTCCTGGGCCATTCACATTGCCTCAGTTGTGGGAAAAGCCCAACAACGCCTCTATTATCTGATGAAGCTGAGGAGCGCCCGTATCCCTAGATGCCTGATGGTGAACTTTTATAATTGTGCCATCAGTAGTGTGCTGACATGTGGATTCTTAGTGTGGTTCTCCGCTGCACTAAGGCCCGAACAGCAGGCACTTCAGCGGGTGGTGAAAATAGCAGGGAGAATCACTGGAATGACTCTCCCAGAGATTAGTACTATCTACCCCACTCGCTGTCTTAGTAGAGTGTGTAATATCCTGCGAGATCAGCATCATCCTGCTTATCACTTTTTCCATCTGCTGCCCTCAGGGAGAAGGTATAGGGCTGTAAAGGCCAGAACATCTAGACTGGCCAATAGCCTGTATCCTCAAGCTGTCAGATTACTGAACACTGCCCTCCTCCCCTCTCTGCCCCCTTCCAAGGACTATAACTATATCAACTGCATTGAATTCCTAATTAATTGTATTAGCACTGAACTGGTTTGTTACTATTATTTATTTATTTATTTGGAAATTGAGGTGATGGTCTAGTGGTTAAGGTGTTGGGCTTGAGACCAGAAGATCCTGGGTTCAAATCCCCGCCTGACTGGAAAATCACTAAGGGCCCTTGGCAAGGCCTTTAATCCCCTATTGCTCCCGGTGTGTAGTGAGTGCCTTGTATGGCAGCACCCTGACATCTGGGTGAATGTAAGGAATTATTGTAAAGCGCTTTGAGCGTCTGATGCAGATGGAAAAGTGCTATATAAATACAGTCCATTTACCATTCCCCTTATGTCCCCCCTTCCGTGGATTATATCCACCAATCAATAGTATTGAACTGGTTTTTGCATTGTTTTTATGTTTTTCACTGTTTTTATATTTTATTTATTTGACTGTTCTTACTCTTCAGTGCATTTTATCAACAACTTGTTTTGATACTGCTGTCAATAATGTCACTGTACTGATGTTAGAAATGTTCACATGGGGGTATTTAGGGGTTATTTATTGCACTGGGTTTGCATTTTTTTTTTCTTCTTCTTACTATGCATGTGGATGCTCCAGACGTAATTTTGTTGTTCTTTTGTGGCAATGACAGTAAATGCTTGAAACTGAAATTGAAATAGACCAGTCAGTGACCTTCAGCCTTCAGTCTTTGCCATTCCGCCTATTCTTGGATCCATTTGAATAACTGTTTGCTGTTTTCTTCCACATCTTTCTGGGTTGGTGCCATTTTAAACCATTTCAGATTATTTTAGCTGGGCAGCCTATTATTTTCTGCACTTTTTTATATTCTCCCCTCTCCAATCAATGTTTTAATCAAAGTACACTGTTCTTCTGAACAATGTCTGGAATGACCCATTTTACTCAGATTTTCAAAGAGAAATGCTCTACAACCAGCATCTACAATTTTTGCTGCCCTCGTCCTTAAATGAGAGCCACCTGTAAGGGTATAATAAGGGTCACAGAAAGAAAAATGCAGACACTGCTATTTTTATGAACAGATGAATGTTCCTTTTTTCTTAATTTTCTGTGAAGTAATAACAAACTTGATCAGATTTTTCTTTGTTTTGATTTGGAATAGAATGTGCAGTGCTCCCAATGCATTTGCATGTATAGAAATAAAAGCAATTGTAAGTATTTTGAGCTTTGTTCACTTTTTTAAACACACCATTACGTATTTTGAACACAGCTGTACCTATCGATACATCAGGACACTATCAGTTCTATCAGCACATTTATTAAATTAATGTTTTTCTTAATGTTGTTCTTAATATTAATGATTTCAGTGATTCTTTGCAGTCATGCTGCAGCAGTTGGGGAGTAAAGAAGAAATGCTCCCTGAACAACAGGAGATGAATCAGTGTGTTGACCAGAAGGACATTAAAGAGGAAAAAGAGAAACTCCTGAGTGGATTCTCATGTGTGCAGCAATGGTACAACTTCTCCCAGTGCTGTGGGGAGACGTCTCTCCTGTGGCAGCACTCAGCTGGATAATCCACCAGATCAGCATTGTTCTGATCCTGGACCCCAGCAACAACAGCATCAAAGGGCCAAAAGAGACAAACGAAACTACACCACTGTAAATTGGTCCATTGAGGAGAAGAAAAAGATCTTTCACTGCTTCGCTTACTCAAGACATGAGAAGTGGGGCAGGAGGACAAATGTGGTATTTGAGGAGAGGATAAAAGAAGCAGATTTACCAACGGAAAAGAAAGAAGACACCACAACTGCAAAATTCTCAATTGCCTCTCAAATCACAAAATATTTGATAGTACACGAAATACAAAGTATAAAGAAAGAAGCCCAAAAAGAAGCAATAAATGATCACCACTCACTGGAGGAAAGGAAACAGCTTGAGTTTAAAAAGAATCAGTGGAAGAAGGAGCAAGAGTGGGTACTGCTGTGGGCCATGGAATATACCAAAGTAAAATACACCAACCGGAGAGAAAGATGTAGAGAATGGAAGGGAATATTCCACCATCACTGCCCAAGTAAGAAAAACATACCAAGAGGGCAACTAATCACCCCAACAACTTAGGAGTCAAACACCACCCCAACAAATAAGGAATCAAAAACCACCCCAACAAATTAGGAATCAAAAACCACCCCAACAAATTAGGAATCAAAAACCACCCCAAGAAATAAGGAGTCAAACACCACCCCAACAAATTGGAAATCAAAAACCACCCCAACAAATTAGGAATCAAAAACCACCCCAACAAATTAGGAATCAAAAACCACCCCAACAAATTGGGAATCAAAAACCACCCCAACAAATTGGGAATCAAAAACCACCCCCAACAAATTAGGAATCAAAAATCACCCCAAGAAATAAGGAGTCAAACACCACCCCAACAAATTGGGAATCAAAAACCACCCCAACAACTTAGGAATCAAACACCACCCCAACAAAATTGGAGTCAGACATCACCCCAACAACTTAGGAGTCAAACACCACCCTGTTATTTCTCCCTGGTTCTTTTTATGTAAAATTCTGGCCCTTACCAAAAACCAAACCATTGTATTCCTCATTTTGAGTTTATTCAAGGTCACGTTAGAAACCAGGCCTGGGACCCTCATAGACAGTGTCCATCTTGTGAAAGGCCCCTAAAATGAGTCATACAACACTTTTTATACCTTGTGGGTGTTAACATAGGTGTGGTTTAGTCTCACATTTCTAATGTTACTGTCTCTCACCAACAGGGGGAGCTCTCCCTGTATCTGAAACTTGGACAGATGATAGAGTAAAACTTAATAGCTAACATAAAACAAAGAATTAGCACACTCTCACCAACAGGGGGAGCGCTCCCTGTATCTGAAACTTGGACAGATGATAGAGTAAAACTTAATAGCTAACATAAAACAAAGAATTAGCACAGATATTATCTAACAACCCCAACAAAATTGGAGTCAAACACCACCCCAACAAATGAGTCAAAAACCACCCTAACAACTTAGGAGTCAAACACCACCCAAACAACTTAGGAGTCAAACACCACCACAACAAATTAGGAATCAAACACCACCCCAACAACGTAGGAGTCAAACACCACCACAACAAATAAGGAATCAAAAACCACCCCAACAACATAGTAGTGGTGGAACGTACGGCCGTACTGAAAAACTGACTTTGAGTCCTGTTGGCAGTATCTTCTCAAAATGTAACAAGATGGACAGAAATACAAATCAACATTCCATTTAGTAAATCTGAAGTCAAAACCATCATCAAGACAGAAATGAACAAAGCATGTCAAAAGCAATGGGACAGGGAATCTAAGGGTCAGTTTCTACAGAAAATTCAGGGACAGGTTGTATCAAGAAGACAGAGGAGACGGAGTCACAGGGGAGAAGACGTAATCACACGTAATCTCAACATCAGTGGAAAACATGAAACTGGTCAGTGTTTGACGTTCAGCACAAGGGAGACTGTTGAGCATGTGTTACTGGAATGCCAAAAATATAACAGAGAAGAATTTTATTAGATGATGTCCAAACACTAGGACAGAACAGTTTAACACTTGAGGGATTGCTTTCTTTTTCTACATTTTCACCACCAGCTTGGAGGCATGAATTTGCAGGTTTCAAGGGTCCCTGCCAAGCCATGACGTTTTTTCCATATTCTTGAAGAATAAAAAAGCTTTTTCCACATGCTATCTTCGTTTTTTGTTTTGTTTTGTTTTTAACCATAAAATTACATTGAACAAGGATTTAGACATTTTGTCACCCATATGAGAATTTGTATGTCCTGCCTCCGAGTTTGACCTCTTTTTTCGCTGCAAAGGATATGACATCATGTGGGTAAAGGTGCACCGGTAGTGGACATGTAAACAAAGCTAGTCGAAGCAAGCATGAGTGTAGCAAGTCTGTAGTTTTCCACTTATTTCCTTGAAAATGCCGAAAAGATGTGTAGCAGCGGGTTTTTCTAACTATCCCAGTGACATGGTGAGTCTGCACATTTTTCCAAAAAATGAGAAATTGTGAAGGAAGTGGACGAAACAGGTCCAAAATCAAATCAAATCAATTTTATTTATATAGCGCCAAATCACAACAAAAAGTTGCCCCAAGGCGCTTTATATTGTAAGGCAAGGCCATACAATAATTACGGAAAAACCCCAACGGTCAAAACGACCCCCTGTGAGCAAGCACTTGGCAACAGTGGGAAAGAAAAACTCCCTTTTAACAGGAAGAAACCTCCAGCAGAACCAGGCTCAGGGAGGGGCAGTCTTCTGCTGGGACTGGTTGGGGCTGAGGGAGAGAACCAGGAAAAGACATGCTGTGGAGGGGAGCAGAGATCAATCACTGATGATTAAATGCAGAGTGGTGCATACCGTGCAAAAAGAGAAAGAAACACTCAGTGCATCATGGGAACCCCCCCAGCAGTCTAAGTCTATAGCAGCATAACTAAGGGATGGTTCAGGGTCACCTGATCCAGCCCTAACTATAAGCTTTAGCAAAAAGGAAAGTTTTAAGCCTAATCTTAAAAGTAGAGAGGGTGTCTATCTCCCTAATCCGAATTGGGAGCTGGTTCCACAGGAGAGGAGCCTGAAAGCTCAAGGCTCTGCCTCCCATTCTACTCTTACAAACCCTAGGAACTACAAGTAAGCCTGCAGTCTGAGAGCGAAGCGCTCTATTGAGGTGATATGGTACTATGAGGTCCCTAAGATAAGATGGGACCTGATTATTCAAAACCTTATAAGTAAGAAGAAGAATTTTAAATTCTAGTCTAGAATTAACAGGAAGCCAATGAAGAGAGTGTTGTGTGTTGGGGGGTTTGGCTGGACATTTTGGTGTTGTTTTCTTTGCTCTCCAGTTGGTATGCAAACTGGTTTTTTGTCTGTGGAGAAGGTGCTGGCAGAAGAGTCCTTCACCCTCATCAGCATTATTGGCTGCACTTGTGGAGGATGTTCACGTGCAGGCCTAATGACTTGCAGCACCTGTGGATGATGCTCACATGCAAACTTAAAGACTTTCAGCTGAAGCAGATAATGAGATGGTGTTCTGCATTTAAGCCATGAGTGATTCAAGCAGAATTGCCGGGAACTCGACCTTGTGACGTTTGTTTGTGAGACGCTGAGGACCGCGCCTGGGTTTGACACATCGTGCCTGTGAAGGAGGACGGGTGAGGGACACATGCTGTCAGCACACATCAGAGGTGATGATTGTCTGAATAAGTGTTAACAGTAATTTGGTATTTTGTTACGCAGTATATTTGAACATTGATGAGAATTGTGCAACTCGCTTCTCACTGCCGTGGCGTACGGAATGATGATCCTCCACCTGTTGTGAGAAGCTGCTCATTTACATAAAGCTTAAATTCAGACCTGAATGTGTTGCTGATAGTGTGTGCCTTTGAAGGATATTTGTTGTAGCTGTTGACTTACCTTTTCCATCCTTCAGAGTCAGTTTGTCGTATCCACCTGGGGGGTGTTCGGCGGTGAGTCTGGGTCCAGAAGCGTCTGGCTTGGGCGCTGGAGAGCGCGCCGTCCTTCACCTCGCCAGACAACCGCACATTTATGTTGTACACAGTTATTGCACAGAAGGGAAATAAATTTGTTTTGTTTTTGGAACCGCTTTCTGGTTATTTTAGCGCTGGGTTCAGTCAGACGCTGGTCGCGCTCCTCAACTCGCGTCTGCACATAACAGAGAGGCCAGTATGGGTGAGATATGCTCTCTCCTTCTAGTCCCCGTTAGTACTCTAGCTGCAGCATTTTGAATTAACTGAAGGCTTTTCAGGGAACTTTTAGGACAACCTGATAATAATGAATTACAATAGTCCAGCCTACAGGAAATAAATGCATGAATTAATTTTTCAGCATCACTCTGAGACAAGACCTTTCTAATTTTAGAGATATTGCGCAAATGCAAAAAAGCAGTCCTACATATTTGTTTAATATGCGCATTGAATGACATATCCTGATCAAAAATGACTCCAAGATTTCTCACAGTATTACTAGAGGTCAGAGTAATGCCATCCAGAGTAAGGATCTGGTTAGACACCATGTTTCTAAGATTTGTGGGGCCAAGTACAATAACTTCAGTTTTATCTGAGTTTAAAGCAGGAAATTAGAGGTCATCCATGTCTTTATGTCTGTAAGACAATCCTGCAGTTTAGCTAATTGGTGTGTGTCCTCTGGCTTCATGGATAGATAAAGCTGGGTATCATTTGCGTAACAATGAAATTTAAGCAATACCGTCTAATAATACTGCCTAAGGGAAACATGTATAAAGTGAATAAAATTGGTCCTAGCACAGAACCTTGTGGAACTCCATAATTAACCTTAGTCTGTGAAGAAGATTCCCCATTTACATGAACAAATTGTAATCTATTAGATAAATATGATTCAAACCACTGCAGTGCAGTGCCTTTAATACCTATGGCATGCTCTAATCTCTGTAATAAAATTTTATGGTCAACAGTATCAAAAGCAGCACTGAGGTCTAACAGAACAAGCACAGAGATGAGTCCACTGTCTGAGGCCATAAGAAGATCATTTGTAACCTTCACTAATGCTGTTTCTGTACTATGATGAATTCTAAACCCTGACTGAAACTCTTCAAATAGACCATTCCTCTGCAGATGATCAGTTAGCTGTTTTACAACTACCCTTTCAAGAATTTTTGAGAGAAAAGGAAGGTTGGAGATTGGCCTATAATTAGCTAAGATAGCTGGGTCAAATGATGGCTTTTTAAGTAATGGTTTAATTACTGCCACCTTAAAAGCCTGTGGTACATAGTCAACTAATAAAGATAGATTGATCATATTTAAGATCGAAGCATTAATTAATGGTAGGGCTTCCTTGAGCAGCCTGGTAGGAATGGGGTCTAATAAACATGTTGATGGTTTGGAGGAAGTAACTAATGAAAATAACTCAGAACAATCGGAGAGAAAGAGTCTAACCAAATACCGGCATCACTGAAAGCAGCCAAAGATAACGATACGTCTTTGGGATGGTTATGAGTAATTGTTCTCTAATAGTTAAAATTTTATTAGCAAAGAAAGTCATGAAGTCATTACTAGTTAAAGTTAAAGGAATACTCGGCTCAATAGAGCTCTGACTCTTTGTCAGCCTGGCTACAGTGCTGAAAAGAAACCTGGGGTTGTTCTTATTTTCTTCAATTAGTGATGAGTAGTAAGATGTCCTAGCTTTACGGAGGGCTTTTTTTATAGAGCAACAGACTCTTTTTCCAGGCTAAGTGAAGATCTTCTAAATTAGTGAGACGCCATTTCCTCTCCAACTTACGGGTTATCTGCTTTAAGCTGCGAGTTTGAGTTATACCACAGAGTCAGGCACTTCTGATTTAAGGCTGTCTTTTTCAGAGGAGCTACAGCATCCAAAGTTGTCTTCAATGAGGATGTAAAACTATTGACGAGATACTCTATCTCACTTACAGAGTTTAGGTAGCTACTCTGCACTGTGTTGGTATATAGCATTAGAGAACATAAAGAAGGAATCATATCCTTAAACCTAGTTACAGTGCTTTCTGAAAGACGTCTAGTGTAATGAAACTTATTCCCCACTGCTGGGTAGTCCATCAGAGTAAATGTAAATGTTATTAAGAAATGATCAGACAGAAGGGAGTTTTCAGGGAATACTGTTAAGTCTTCAATTTCCATACCAAAAGTCAGAACAAGATCTAAGATATGATTAAAGTGGTGGGTGGACTCATTTACATTTTGAGCAAAGCCAATTAAGGCTAATAATAGATTAAATGCAGTGTTGAGGCTGTCATTCTCAGCATCTGTGTGGATGTTAAAATCGCCCACTATAATTATCTGAGCTAAGCACTAAGTCAGACAAAAGGTCTGAAAATTCACAGAGAAACTCACAGTAACGACCAGGTGGACGATAGATAATAACAAATAAAACTGGTTTTTGGGACTTCCAATTTGGATGGACAAGACTAAGAGTCAAGCTTTCAAATGAATTAAAGCTCTGTCTGGGTTTTTGATTAATTAATAAGCTGGAATGGAAGATTGCTGCTAATCCTCCGCCTCGGCCCGTGCTACGAGCGTTCTGGCAGTTAGTGTGACTCGGGGGTGTTGACTCATTTAAACTAACATATTCATCCTGCTGTAACCAGGTTTCTGTAAGGCAGAATAAATCAATATGTTGATCAATTATTATATCATTTACTAACAGGGACTTAGAAGAGAGAGATCTAATGTTTAATAGACCACATTTAACTGTTTTAGTCTGTGGTGCAGTTGAAGGTACTATATTATTTTTTCTTTTTGAATTTTTATGCTTAAATAGATTTTTGCTGGTTATTGGTGGTCTGGGAGCAGGCACCGTCTCTACGGGGATGGGGTAATGAGGGGATGGCAGGGGGAGAGAAGCTGCAGAGAGGTGTGTAAGACTACAACTCTGCTTCCTGGTCCCAACCCTGGATAGTCACGGTTTGGAGGATTTAAGAAAATGACCAGAGCGGAATGGCATCCAACCCCAAGTCCGCATGTCTGCAACCAGCATTTCACCGATGACTGCTTCGAGGCAAGTCCATCCCTGAAAGAATCCTTTGGTTTTAAAGTGCACTCGAAATGCATTCTCAAAAAAAAAAAAAAATGCAGTTCCAACTATATTCAAAAGGAAAGCAGAGGCCATGTTGGCCTGCTGTTGCAAATGTAACCGCAGGACCTTTGTGGTCGGGACGGCGGTGGGATCGAACCCACGTGGCTCGCACTAAAGACCATTCCTCTCTACCAGGTCAGCCAAAGGGGAAATCCCCGTTAGCCAAGCTAGCGGGAATGTCTTTTCAATCATGACCCGGGACCTTCATCCCGCTACATATCTCCCCACCATTTGTGACTTCGTCCCGAAGTCACAGGTGCATTTAAGCATGTTCTGTGACTACCCACATCCTGTTCGTGATGCCAGATTGTAGCAGCAGGACCTTCGTGGCTGGGACGACGGTGGGGATCGAACCCACGCAGCTCGCACAAAAGACCGTTCCTTTACCAGGTCAGCCAAGCTAGTGGGAACGTCTTTTCAATCAGGACCCGGGACCTTCATCCCGCTACACGAAGTTGACCCATCATAGGGTGAGTGTGTGGCTTATAAAGTGATTAAAAAAAACTTGAGCAGTATGTGAATTTCATGGTTTCTGAAGAACCACCAGATTTGACTCATGTTGAGTGTATGTTGACTATATAAAATTCCAGTTATTATGTACATCATTAGCATATGTAGCATTTATCAGGTTTATAGTGAAAGGACTATTTTTATAATTATTATGTGCCTAGGTTCTATTGGTTTTACATATATATAGCCTAGTTATGTAGCTTTATTAGACTTATATTTGTTAGGTTTTTTTTCTAATAAAAGAAACTTGGGGATGAAAAAAATTAATTATCCATAGTCACATTCCTTTTTAAATTGCAGGAGATTGCAGATCTATCACAAGGTGCTACAACAGTGGTTACAAGTGAGATGGAAACAGCAACCTGCTGAAGCCTGTAACTTCTCTGATTTAAATATGGCTCACTGATGGGAACAGAATAACAACAGAAATTTGAATACACAAAACATAATTCCTATTAACTGTTCCAAATAGCTGTTGTTTTTTTTGTTTTTTTTTTCCTTTACTGTTTATTGTACCTATGTGGAACAAAATGGATGTTTACAATTTCTTTAAGTGTTGACATAATTTTAATACAGATTCTATTTTCACTTTCATTTTTTTTTTCTTTCTAGATGACAACTACGACCTGTAGTACGCAGACACAGCCAGAACCTAGACTCTCAGTTCATGTTCAGGCTAATTTGCGAGCAAAGACAAGCAGAAGAACAAAAGGTAATTAAATGAATTGTTGTATGCACTGGTATTCTACTTGAACATACTGTAATTTTTAAAGTTTATAATGCCTAACAGATTTCACGATAAGCATAATTATTGAACTTGTTTTCCTGTAGGTATTCAGACAGCAACTCCATGTCATGACAGTGACTACGTTTACATGCAGCCAATAACCCTTTCATAACTGGAATATTAGCAATAACCTGGTTGCGCACGGCCATGTAAACACCTGCAAAAACCCAAATATGCTCATATTCCAGTTTTTAAAAACCTGAATATGACCGCTGGGTTACTCCTTTTCTAACCTGAATATCAGGTCATATAAATGCACATCAGAATATCCCAATAGAAAGGAACATTATTTTGTATTTTGCGCATGTCCTATCCGCAAGGAATCTTGGTCTTTTGAGTACGGCAACTACTTTTATGCGGCGCGAGCAACCCACCGGACACCACAGAAGCAGAGGTAAACAAGTATGGAGAAATCCAGATGCAGCAGCACAGCACCACACTTTTGGAGCGAGGAGGAAACCGAGTTCTTCATTAGTATCATGAAAGACATGAATATAATGTCTTTTATTGACGGTAGAAAGAGGAAGAAGAAACAGAAATGACGCATATTTGCGTCATGAAGTTCTCCATGTGTCCGGACATTGTCCATGCATCGCTGTTTAGATGGGGATATTCCAAATGATACCAGTGACCATGTGAAGCAGCAGGACCTTCGTGGCCGGGACAACGGTGGGGGATCGAACCCACACGGCTCGCACCAAAAGACCATTCCTCTACCAGGTCAGCCAAAGGGGAACTCCCCATTAACCAAGCTAGCGGGAACGTCTTTTCAATTGGGACCCGGGACTTTCATCCCGCTACACATCTCCCCACCATTTTTGACTTCGTCCCGAACTCACAGGTGCATGTTAGCATACCCTGTGATCCACATCCTGTTCGTGACGCCAGACTGAAGCAGCAGGACCTTTGTGGCCGGGACGACGGTGGGGGATCGAACCCACGCGGCTCGCACCAAAAGACCGTTCCTCTACCAGGTCAGCCAAAGGGGAACTCCCCGTTAGCCAAGCTAGCGGGAACGTCTTTTCAGTTGGGACCCGGGACTTTCATCCCGCTACACATGTATACAGGAGTAACTCTGTCTGCTTAAGCATGTAAACAGGTTATTCCTAATGATTCAGAAACCGGAATATTGACCTTAACCTGAATATTAACGGCATGTAAACGTAGTCAGTGACTACATTCCCTCTTCAACTTCAGCTGACAGCTCATCAGAGAGAGAGAGAGTGTTGTGTGGGCCGCTGAAGAGGAGGTACTGCTGGCCCACCACCACCAGAGGGCGCCCTGCCTGGAGTGTGGGCTCCAGGCACCAGAGGGCGCCGCCGCCTCACGGGAGCAGCCTCGGTGACAGCTGTCACCCATCACCTGAGACAGCTGACGGCAATCATCAGTGGGGTATATCAGCAGGACGGCATCTCCACCTCATTGCCGAGATATCGTTCTACCTGGAAGCAGTACCAGGTCCGACACGCGGAGGCAGTGGCCACCTGGGAGTTCGGGACTTGGCGGCTCCAGTATACCCGGGGTCAACCTGCGGGAAAAATAGGCACACGGATGAAGGACCTTATCGGTCTTCCCACTCTGGGACAGCACAGCTCCTATCCCTGAGTCCGAGGCGTCCACTTCAACCACTAACTGGCGGCTAGGATCGGGCTGCACCAGAACGGGTGCAGACGAGAAGCGCCGTTTAAAATCCTCAAGGTCATCAATCCCGCCGCAGTGAGGCTTCAGCTTCCAGCCTCACTGCGGATCCATCCAGTGTTCCATGTGTCGAAAATCAAGCCCCATCACACCTCGCCCCTCTGTACACCCGGTCCGGCGCCACCTCCTGCCCGGATCATCGATGGCGAGCCGGCTTGGACAGTGCGCCGGTTGTTGGACGTCCGACGGATGGGCCGGGGCTTTCAATATCTGGTGGACTGGGAGGGGTACGGCCCTGAAGAACGCTCCTGGGTGAAGAGGAGCGTCATCCTGGACCCGGCCCTCCTGGCCGACTTCTACCGTCGCCACCCGGACAAGCCCGGTCGGGCGCCAGGAGGCGCCCGTTGAGGGGGGGGTCCTGTTGTGTGGGCCGCTGAAGAGGAGGTACTGCTGGCCCACCACCACCAGAGGGCGCCCTGCCTGGAGTGCGGGCTCCAGGCACCAGAGGGCGCCGCCGCCTCACGGGAGCAGCCTCGGTGACAGCTGTCACCCATCACCTGAGACAGCTGACGGCAATCATCAGTGGGGTATATCAGCAGGACGGCATCTCCACCTCATTGCCGAGATATCGTTCTACCTGGAAGCAGTACCAGGTCCGACACGCGGAGGCAGTGGCCACCTGGGAGTTCGGGACTTGGCGGCTCCAGTATACCCGAAGAGACGCCTCTCCAAGGTAGAACGATATCTCGGCAATGAGGTGGAGATGCCGTCCTGCTGATATACCCCACTGATGATTGCCGTCAGCTGTCTCAGGTGATGGGGTCTGTATTCATACTGAAAATCAAGATCAAGCGAGCTTTTGCCCTTCTGCTCCACGGGAGGTTTCTGTCCTCCCTGAGCTCGCCTTAGGACACCTGCGTTACCGTTTGACAGAGAGAGAGAGAGAGAGAGAGACCAGCCAGGAAGACCACAGGTTAGACATGGACACTTACTTTATTGTGTCCTGGGCCAGTTTATTCATGTACAAAGTGCAATGAGCAGAACCTGGAGTACACCAGGGACATCCAAGTTACATACAGTAGTGTTCAGAATAATAGTAGTGCTATGTGACTAAAAAGATTAATTCAGGTTTTGAGTATATTTATTGTTACATGGGAAACAAGGTACCAGTAGATTCAGTAGATTCTCACAAATCCAACAAGACCAAGCATTCATGATATGCACACTCTGAAGGCTATGAAATTGGGCTATTAGTAAAAAAAAATGTAGAAAAGGGGGTTGTTCACAATAATAGTAGTGTGGCATTCAGTCAGTGAGTTCGTCAATTTTGTGGAACAAACAGGTGTGAATCAGGTGTCCCCTATGTAAGGATGAAGCCAGCACCTGTTGAACATGCTTTTCTCTTTGAAAGCCTGAGGAAAATGGGACATTCAAGACATTGTTCAGAAGAACAGCGTAGTTTGATTAAAAGTTGATTGGAGAGGGGAAAACTTATACGCAGGTGCAAAGAATTATAGGCTGTTCATCTACAATGATCTCCAACGTTTTAAAATGGACAAAAAAAAAACAAAACAAAACAGAGATGTGTGGAAGAAAATGGAAAACAACCATCAAAATGGATGGAAGAATAACCAGAATGGCAAAGGCTCACCCATTGATCAGCCCCAGGATGATCAAAGACAGTCTGGAGTTACCTGTAAGTGCTGTGACAGTTAGAAGACACCTGTGTGAAGCTAATTTATTTGCAAGAATCCCCCGCAAAGTCCCTCTGTTAAATAAAAAACACGTGCAGAAGAGGTTACAGTTTGCCAAAGAACACATCAACTGGCCTAAAGAGAAATGGAGGAATATTTTGTGGACTGATGAGAGTAAAACTGTTCTTTTGGGTCCAAGGGCCGCAGACAGTTTGTGAGACGACCACCAAACTCTGAATTCAAGCCACAGTTCACAGTGAAGACAGTGAAGCATGGTGGTGCAAGCATCATGATATGGGCATGTTTCTCCTACTATGGTGTTGGGCCTATATATCGCATACCAGGTATCATGGATCAGTTTGGATATGTCAAAATACTTGAAGAGGTCATGTTGCCTTATGCTGAAGAGGACATGCCCTTGAAATGGGTGTTTCAACAAGACAATGACCCCAAGCACACTAGTAAACCAGCAAAATCTTGGTTCCAAACCAACAAAATTAATGCCTCGCAGATGTGAAGAAATCATGAAAAACTGTGGTTATACAACTAAATACTAGTTTAGTGATTCACAGGTTTGCTAAAAAAGCAGTTTGAACATAATAGTTCTGAGTTTGTAGCATCAACAGCAGATGCTACTATTATTGTGAACACCCCCTTTTCTACTTTTTTTTTTACTAATAGCCCAATTTCATAGCCTTAAGAGTGTGCATATCATGAATGCTTGGTCTTGTTAGATTTGTGAGAATCTACTGAATCTACTGGTACCTTGTTTCCCATGTAACAATAAGAAATATACTCAAAACCTGGATTAATCTTTTTAGTCACATAGCACTACTATTATTCTGAACACTACTGTACCTTCAAGTAACCACAAAGTGCCCCTCCTGTAATGAAGAAAAAAGGTGGAACAGCCAATCTTTCACAGGAAGCATACCTATGGGCAACATCATGCTGTCTAAGGGTATAATCAATAGTGGTGTTCTAGCTACACAGGTGCTTTGGGTGTTTGAGCACACGAAACTGACAACAATATCCATCAGAACTTTTTATCGACACCAACAACTATATTTGTTCCCAGCGATCAAGAATGTGTGGCTTCACACCCAAGCCTGGCTGATTGCTTCTCTACAAGCAGAGAAACAACCACTGGTCTTTGGAGGTGACGGTAAAATGGACAGTCCTGGCCATTCCGCCAAGTATTGTTCATGTTCTCTGATGGAGCTAACACAAAATGTCATCATGAACTCACAACTTATACAGGCATATGATTCTCCACTCATATAGATTACATGTAAATAATGCAAGAACATTATTTTTTCAATTTTAAGAAAATATAACTCAAATACAAGTCTACAGTTTTGAAATACAAACCTTTTGACAATGATATATTTTCATTTTAAGGGCAATGAAGTGGGCAGTTCCACGAGTATGGAGAAAGAAGGCTTCATCAGATCTTTGACTTTTTTGGAGGAAGAAGATTTGGACATCGGCAGAATAGTTACAGACAGACATGTCCAGATCAGAAAGTGGATGAGGGAAAACAGGCCAGCTGTTGAACATTTGTTTGACATTTGGCACACTGCCAGAGGTATGAAACACAAATAATTAGATTCACACCACAATATTTGAAAGGCAGCGATGCCTATGTGAAGTATGTCTATTGTTTTCCTATCATATAGTTTTCATATAGTAATACTAATTTAGCAAGGATTTTCATTACGATACAAAATTTTTACAGCCCTAAAGAAGAAACTGTTGGCACTGGCAAAGGAAAAGAACTGTGAAGTCTTGTGAATAGCATCATAAATCACCTGTACTGGTCAGTTGTCTCAACCCCTGCTGAACATCCTGATGTCATCATTGCAAAATGGGAATCTGTGCTAAACTACATTGTCAATGTTCATCATCATGAAAGCACAAACTTTCCAAAATGTCAGCATAAGACATTTTATAGAAGACAGGCTAAAAAGAAGTGGTTAAAGCCAAGTGGGTTCTTGTCTATGATTTCCTTACAAAATAGATGTATTGAATTTTTTTTTTGGAAATTCTCAAATTTAAAAATAATCAATAATTTGAGTAGGTATTACTTGTTTTATTGTCTTAACTACTGGTATTGTTATGTGTCGACGCGGGTTGAGGAGCGGACCTGCGTCAGACAGAACCCAGCGCTAAAAATAACCAGAAAGCAGTTCCAACAACAGAAACAATTTATTTTTCACCTGTGCATAATAATGTGTACAAAACTGAAACAATGTCCTTCTGGTGGAGTGACTGTTGGCACGCTCTTAAGCGCCCAAAAGGATAGAAGCCCGGCGTTCCTGGACCCACTACCACCAGACAAACACCCCCCAGGTGGACACGACAAACTGACTCTCTGTGAAGCAAAGAAGAGGTAAGTCAGCAGTTACAACAATATCTTTCAAAAGACACACGCTATCAGCAACACATTCAGGTCTATCTTTTTTAACTTTATGCAAATGAGCAGCTTCTCACAACAGGTGGAGGATCACTTATCCTGCACGCCACAGCAGTGAGAAGCAAGCTGCACAATTCTCATCACAATTCAAGTATACTGTGTAACAAAACACCAAGTTACTATCAACAATTAATCAAACACTTAATTACCTTTAACATGTGCTGACAGCAAGTGTCCTCACCCTTCCTTGCTTCACGGGCTCGATGTGTCAAACCCAGGCGCGGTCCTCAGCGTCTCACAAACGAACATCACAAGGTCGAGTTCCCGGCAGTTATGCTTGAATCACACATGCCTTAAATGCAGAACACCATCCAATTATCTGCTTCAGCTGAAAGTCTTCAAGGTTGCATGTGAGTACCAGTCACAGGTGCTACACATGATGTTGATGAGGGTGAGGATTCTTCAGCCAGCACCTTCTCCACAGACAAATCAGTTTCCATGCCACCAGAAGAGCAAAGAAAAGAAAAGAACACCAAAACATCCAGCCACACCCCCCAACACACAACAGGTATTTGATTTTTTTGTTACCCTGTAATAGATACCCACTTGACGGTAAAGCTAGAGAAGGTTATACTTAGAAAGGGGCTTCTGAATGACATCAGGCAGGTATCAGGCCAAGAACAGACTTCCACACTTGAGGCATTTCACAGTCTGCTGAACCATTTTGCACCAAAAACCTATTCCTTCTCATATCAAGGTCAGCTTTGCAGGCAAGTTGTCTATGTTTTCTCAATTAACACCCTAACTTTCAAACAGCATTTTTTAAATTTTATGTATATACACTATTTTTTTTTTTTTTTTTTTTACTTCTGTTTTAGGACTTTGGTGGCAATCCTTCATTTTAATGAAAATGCAGGGAGACAGCAAAAACGGACAAAGCAAGGGAGAGCAAGGTTCAGAATACTTTCCTAAGTGGAAAAGAGGAGGATTCACAGTGAGAAGATTAGTCACAGATCCAACATTTGGTGTGTGGAAAATGAGAAAAAAAAACAAAGTTTGTTGTTTGTATATTTTTATATAGCATGATAAAATGAATAAGAATACAATTTCACATAAGTTTAACATTATTTCATTCAAATGAGAAGTGTTTTACAATTTGTTAAAAAAAACAAACATTTTATTCAGTCTATATGAGTAACAGCAAAAGAGGTTCTTCAGATCTGCAAAACACCAAACTGACCAGAAATCCCCACCAATGATCCTTCTCCACTGAGCAGCCAACGTGAACGGACGAAGCTGAGGCTGATGCTGCCAAGTGGACCAGGTACCACCGATGAGCCCGACCCCTCACTCCAGAGGAGGAAACTGGACGCCAGTGTAGTCGGCTGATGGTGATGGAAAAGTACTCTTTATTTTGAATACAACACAAGCTGGTAGTGGCAACCTTCTGTGCCTTCCCAAGTGTCCCCAGCACAACCGCGCAAATTGCCGATATGCGATATGATGATACTTTCTGCAACAAAAAAATAACATGGATTTATGTTGAAAACAGTTCATTCTTTTTGTATTTGAATATTTTTTACTTTTTTCTATACACCATCTAAATGAAACTTTCTATTTCATGTGCTTACTCGTACTGTGGAGCATCATGTAGGCATAGTGTGCCACTCTGAGGACATCTGCATCCAAACACACAATCGAGAAACGAGCCAGCTGTGTGACACATTGAGGATTTTCGCCACCACGTTGCATCTACATCAGGACTGCAGAAATTTCCCTGCAACAGCGAGACTCGATCACGAGTGGCATCAGCTGACTGTGTTCGCATGAGCACCTAAAAAAAACAGAACATTGACATTTTTGTGTTTTCCAAATATACATATGCATGTAAACTGAACAGCCTGTTTTTTGTTCAGACGTCTGTTCATTCAAAGTAGATTAGATGTGATACAATTTATGATTACAGATGTTCTGTATGTGTATTTTAGACAGGAAAGTCTCCATTTAGCATCAACATTTTTCTACAATATTATGCCTGATAAAATTTGACAACAGATATAGAAGTAAAATTTTCTTTTATTTAGAAATCTTTTTCCCCATCCCATGTGGGTCTACAGCTTTTCAGATAAAGATTTGCAATCATTTGCTTTGAATAAAATGCCAAGAATTACCAATCACAAGAAACTGACTTAAAAATGATTAAATATATACAGACTGCAAAGAAACTTTCTTTTCAGTGATTTTAGAACAAACAAATACCTCATATGTAAGACCTAAAAAAAATGATCAGCTTACTATTAAAAGAATCAGGCTAATATTGAATATAGCTTGGTGTGTACAGGTCCCATTGGGAATCGAAGGTGGGGGGGATTAGTCTAGTAGTAAATGTGGCACACTGTGCCGCTGAAATAATTTTTTCAGACACATACAAACACACCCCAGTCCAGGTCCAAACAGATGAAAATGCAGGTGGAACTAACTATTATCGAGGAATAAATGATCATTTATAAGAAAAGGTGGTGGGTGAACAAACCATTCTGTGTTTTCTAAGCAGCTTATATCCTCCTTGACATGTCCGGCTCCATTAATACTCAGCACAGTTGGTGGCGATAATGCACCTTGTCATTTCGTAAATCACCAAAAAGTTGGATAGAAGAAGAAATCTCAGCCTTCAATCTTTGCTCCTCGGACAGAGGTGACAGTCTGCTGTTCTTGCCAAACATCTGAAAATTAACGTGTTATTCTCGTCATTTGTGCGAGTCTGTGGAATGGTACATTTGAGCAGGTCACAGCGTATATTTGCAAAAAGCCAGTAATGCATGCTTACGACTCATTATCAGGCTACTTTAGCAGGACATTAGCTGCAGGGCTAGTTGACGTGGTTAGCATACCAGCTAAATAGATGTAAGTTAACTTTGTTTATATTTTTAAAATGCATAAGCTATTACTAATGTATTCACTGCTGTTGTGTGGGCCGCTGAAGAGGAGGTACTGCTGGCCCACCACCACCAGAGGGCACCCTGCCTGGAGTGCGGGCTCCAGGCACCAGAGGGCGCTGCCGCCTCACAGGAGCAGCGGGGTGACAGCTGACACTCATCACCTGTGACAGCTGTCACCACTCATCTGATCTGCATCGGTATATCAGCAAGACGTCATCTCCACCTCTTTGCCGAGATATCGTTCTACCTGAAAGGTAATATCCTCAGCCTGACTGCTTGATAGAAAGCCCTTTTTGTGATTTTTGTGAGTGATAACAGACTTTTTCTCCAACGAGAGGTGGAGGTAGCTTCCCTGCCGTGCAGATTGCTGGGTGCAGACGCACCCACGTTTAATTGTGTTTTTGTTCCTCGCCAGCAGTACCAGGTATGACACGCGGAGGCAGTGGCCACCTGGGAGTTCAGGACTTGGCGGCTCCAGTATTCCCGGGGTCTGGTGGCGGAGGAAATCGTGTGGTTCCGGTTCTGCTTTGGACAGGCGTCTCCTATCTTCGAGCCTGCCCACACGACACCTTGTAATTTGACCTCTGATCTATTGTGTAATCTGTTGTGTTTGTTGTGCACGTTCGCAACAGTAAAGTGTTGTTATTTGACCTATTCCATTGTCCGTTCATTTGCGCCCCCTGTTGTGGGTCCGTGTACTTACACTTTCCCAACAGGATATCTCGGCCAACGTCATGGATCCCGAGGGGCGTCAACCGGCTGTTGAACGGCCAATGGAAGAACAGGGTGCACAGGCGCCCGCAGGAGGAATGATCGGTGAGTTGCAGCGGATCCTCACCATTTTCACGGCTCGGTTGGATTTAATGACCGAGCAGAACGTCCTCCTTAACCGCAGGGTGGAGGCTCTCGCCGCGCAGGTGGAGGCGTGCCCTCAGGGCGCTGCTGCGGCTCTCCCTCCTGTCGACCCTGTGCGTAACAGTGACGTTCCACTGGTCGTTCAACGACCCCTCCCACCTTCCCCTGAAGCATACATAAGCCCTCCAGAGCCGTATGGAGGTTGTGTGGAGACGTGCGCGGACTTCCTTATGCAGTGTTCGCTTGTCTTCGCACAACGTCCTGTCATGTACGCGACTGATTCTAGCAAGATAGCTTATGTAATTAATCTGCTTCGCGGCAAGGCACGCGCTTGGGCTACAGCGCTTTGGGAGCAAAATTCACGGCTCCTTCTGACATATGATGGGTTTGTGAGGGAGTTCAGAACAGTGTTCGATCACCAAAATAGAGGAGAGACCGCTTCAGCCGTGCTGCTGTCAATGAGACAGGGGCGCCGGAGCGCAGCTGCTTATGCAGTCGACTTCCGCATCGCGGCTGCGAGGTCTGGCTGGAATAACCCTGCCCTCCGCGCCGCCTTCATAAACGGACTGTCGTTGGTCCTATAGGAGCTCCTGGTGGCTAAGGACGAACCGCGGGATTTAGACGGGCTTATTGATCTCGTTATACGATTAGACAATCGGTTAGAGGAACGCCGTCGGGAGCGAGGCGAAGGATGTGACCTGATACACGCCGCCCCTCTCCCTTCCGTGTTCGAAAAGGGGCCGCCCTCCCCACGCTCCACAGCCGCAGCGCTTTGTGGGGCAACAGCTCCCCCTGTTGACGTTGTTAGGGAGACGCACAGGGCCAAAATGGGAAGGCTGATCCGTGGAGAGTGTTTTCTCTGCAGCTCAACAGAGCACACACAGAGAGACTGCCCCAAACGGCCAAAACGTCAACACTCGCCCTTAGAGACTGGGCTAAGGGGGGGTCAAGACATTCAAGTGAGACACACACAAATTGCCACACGACTCCCAGTCACAATCCTGAGCGGGGATTTAACCCTTCAAGCCCGAGCACTGGTGGACACGGGGTCAGAAGGGAATCTGCTAGACAGCAGATGGGCAAAGGAGGTAGGGCTCCCTCTGGTGGCGCTTCCTACGCCATTGCAGGTGCGGGCACTAGATGGCACCCTCCTCCCTTTACTCACACACAAGACACCACCAGTAACTCTGGTGGTGTCTGGAAACCACCGGGAGGAGATTGAGTTTTTTGTAACTCCTGCCACCTCCCGCGTGATTTTGGGCATCCCATGGATGTTAAAGCACAATCCCCGGATCGATTGGCCGTCTGGGGTGGTGGTTCAGTGGAGCGAAACCTGCCATCGGGTGTGTTTAGGATCCTCGGTTCCTCCCGGTTCCCAGGCTAAGGAGGAGGTCAAAGTCCCGCCCAATCTGACGGCAGTGCCAGTTGAGTACCACAACCTTGCTGACGTCTTCAGCAAGGATCTGGCACTCACCCTTCCCCTGCACCGTCCGTACGATTGTGCCATTGATTTGGTTCCAGGCGCTGAGTTCCCGTCCAGCAGGCTGTACAACCTCTCACGACCTGAGCGCGAATCAATGGAGACCTACATCCGGGACTCATTAGCTGCCGGGCTGATCCGGAACTCCACCTCCCCGATGGGGGCAGATTTCTTTTTTGTGGGCAAGAAAGATGGCGGACTTCGTCCATGTATTGATTACAGGGGGCTGAATGAGATTACGGTTCGCAACCGATACCCGTTGCCATTATTAGATTCCGTGTTCACCCCCCTGCATGGAGCCAAAATCTTTACTAAACTGGATCTTAGAAATGCGTATCACCTGGTTCGGATCCGGAAGGGAGACGAATGGAAGACGGCATTCAACACCCCATTAGGTCACTTTGAGTACCTGGTCATGCCGTTCGGCCTCACAAACGCCCCCGCGACGTTCCAAGCATTAGTTAATGATGTCTTGCGGGATTTCCTGCACCGATTCGTCTTCGTATATCTAGACGATATACTCATCTTTTCTCCGGATCCTGAGACTCATGTCCGGCATGTACGTCAGGTCCTGCAGCGGTTATTGGAGAACCGGCTGTTTGTGAAGGGCGAGAAGTGTGAGTTCCACCGCACATCTTTGTCCTTCCTGGGGTTTATCATCTCCCACAACTCCGTCACTCCTGATCCGGCCAAGGTTGCGGCGGTGAGAGACTGGCCCCAACCCACTAGCCGTAGGAAGCTGCAACAGTTCCTCGGCTTTGCTAATTTCTACAGGAGGTTCATTAAGGGCTACAGTCAGGTAGTTAGCCCCCTGACAGCCCTGACCTCACCAAAAGTTCCCTTCACCTGGTCGGATCGTTGCGATGCCGCGTTCAAGGAGTTGAAATGGCGCTTCTCGTCTGCACCCGTTCTGGTGCAGCCCGATCCTAGTCGCCAGTTAGTGGTTGAAGTGGACGCCTCGGACTCAGGGATAGGAGCTGTGCTTTCCCAGAGCGGGAAGACCGATAAGGTCCTTCACCCGTGTGCCTATTTTTCCCGCAGGTTGACCCCGGCCGAACGGAACTATGACGTTGGCAATCGAGAACTCCTTGCGGTGAAAAAGGCTCTTGAAGAGTGGAGACATCTGTTGGAGGGAACGTCCGTGCCATTCACGGTTTTCACTGACCACCGGAACCTGGAGTATATCAGGACCGCCAAGCGGCTGAATCCCAGGCAAGCCCGCTGGTCACTGTTCTTCGGCCGTTTTGACTTCCGGATCACCTACCGTCCCGGGACCAAGAACCAGAGATCGGATGCCTTGTCCCGGGTACATGAAGATGAAGTCAAAACGGAGTTGTCGGATCCACCGGAACCCATCATCCCGGAGTCCACTATCGTGGCCACCCTCACCTGGGACGTAGAGAGAACCGTCCGGGAGGCCCTGGCACGAAGCCCGGACCCCGGAACTGGGCCGAAGAACAGACTTTACGTCCCACCAGAAGCTAGGGCTGCAGTCCTGGACTTCTGTCACGGCTCTAAGCTCTCCTGTCATCCAGGGGTGCGAAGAACCGTGGCAGTTGTCCGGCAGCGCTTCTGGTGGGCGTCCCTAGAGGCCGACGTCCGGGATTATATCCAGGCCTGCACCACCTGCGCCAGGGGCAAGGCTGACCATCGTAGGGCTTCTGGTCTGCTCCAGCCACTGCCCGTGCCCCATCGCCCCTGGTCCCACATCGGCCTGGATTTTGTCACGGGTCTCCCGCCGTCCCAGGGCAACACCACCATCTTCACGATAGTGGACCGATTCTCCAAGGCGGCCCACTTCGTGGCCCTCCCGAAGCTCCCGACGGCCCAGGAGACAGCGGACCTCCTGGTTCACCACGTCGTCCGGCTGCATGGGATCCCAACAGACATTGTCTCAGATCGCGGTACCCAGTTCTCCTCGCATGTCTGGAGGAGCTTCTGCCGGGAACTGGGGGCCACGGTGAGTCTCTCATCCGGGTACCATCCCCAGACCAACGGGCAAGCAGAACGGGCCAATCAGGAGATGGAGCAGGCCCTGTGTTGCGTGACAGCCGCGCACCCGGTGGCCTGGAGTACCCATCTGGCCTGGATCGAGTATGCCCATAACAGCCAGGTGTCGTCAGCCACCGGCCTCTCCCCTTTCGAGGTATGTCTGGGGTACCAACCGCCTTTGTTTCCAGTGGTTGAGGGAGAGGTCGGTGTGCCCTTGGTCCAGGCCCACCTACGGAAGTGCCGTCGGGTGTGGCGTGCCGCCCGTTCTGCCTTGCTGAGGGCCCGGATGAGGTCAAAGGCCCATGCAGACCGTCGGCGGACCCCGGCCCCTGCGTATCGGCCAGGGCAGGAGGTGTGGTTGTCGACAAAGGACATCCCCCTCAAAGTGGACTCCCCCAAGTTACAGGACCGTTACATCGGTCCCTTCAAAATCCAGAAGGTCATCAGTCCAGCCGCAGTGAGGCTTCAGCTGCCGGCCTCACTGCGGATCCATCCTGTATTTCACGTGTCCCGAATCAAACCACATCACACCTCACCCCTCTGTACTCCGGGTCCGGCACCGCCTCCTGCCCGGATCATCGATGGCGAGCCGGCTTGGACTGTGCGCCAGCTTTTGGATGTCCGTAGGATGGGCCGGGGCTTCCAGTATTTGGTGGACTGGGAGGGGTACGGACCTGAAGAACGCTCCTGGGTGAAGAGGAGCTTCATTCTGGACCCGGCCCTCCTGGCCGATTTCTACCGCCGCCACCCGGACAAGCCTGGTCGGGCGCCAGGAGGCGCCCGTTGAGGGGGGGGTCCTGTTGTGTGGGCCGCTGAAGAGGAGGTACTGCTGGCCCACCACCACCAGAGGGCACCCTGCCTGGAGTGCGGGCTCCAGGCACCAGAGGGCGCTGCCGCCTCACAGGAGCAGCCGGGGTGACAGCTGACACTCATCACCTGTGATAGCTGTCACCACTCATCTGATCTGCATCGGTATATCAGCAAGACGTCATCTCCACCTCTTTGCCGAGATATCGTTCTACCTGAAAGGTAATATCCTCAGCCTGACTGCTTGATAGAAAGCCCTTTTTGTGATTTTTGTGAGTGATAACAGACTTTTTCTCCAACGAGAGGTGGAGGTAGCTTCCCTGCCGTGCAGATTGCTGGGTGCAGACGCACCCACGTTTAATTGTGTTTTTGTTCCTCGCCAGCAGTACCAGGTCCGACACGCGGAGGCAGTGGCCACCTGGGAGTTCAGGACTTGGCGGCTCCAGTATTCCCGGGGTCTGGTGGCGGAGGAAATCGTGTGGTTCCGGTTCTGCTTTGGACAGGCGTCTCCTATCTTCGAGCCTGCCCACACGACACCTTGTAATTTGACCTCTGATCTATTGTGTAATCTGTTGTGTTTGTTGTGCACGTTCGCAACAGTAAAGTGTTGTTATTTGACCTATTCCATTGTCCGTTCATTTGCGCCCCCTGTTGTGGGTCCGTGTACTTACACTTTCCCAACACACTGCAGTGGCTCTAGCCGTAAAGTAGGAAACCAAATGCGGTTTAAACAAAGCAGAAATATATTAATATATAATATTCCATTTTATAGTTTTCCTGAAGGCAGATTCTATTCGCAAGGCAACGCCTTGGTGGCGAAATTGGGAACTACAACTGTAAACAAACCAAACAGTCAATGATGATCTGTAGAAATCTGAGGCCACGGATTCGTGAACGTTCCGTCGGATTTCTAAACTCAGCTTCTGTAGGCAGCTGTCCCGGACGTGAACGTGGTTGGTTGTCTTACTAATGGACATATCTGAAACTTTATTTTATTCTTTTTCTCATCATGCTTGACATAGATGCTATTTTTTTGGAGCTGCACACAAAAAAGAATTTAACAAAAACACTAAATATTGAGTTCCATTTGGCCAGAAGTGAGTGTTTGGCAGCACATGCATAGTAAAACTATCAGTGTACTGGTGATTCTGGCACATTTTCTTCAGCAGTGCTGCAGACTAGCCTGCACTCCACTGCAACAGCTGTGTAGTTTTACAACGTAAGGGCTTATTTTTAAGTCTACTACAGTGAAAAACCAGGAGTGTATCACATGCACAGTAAACTCACCAGTGTCAGTTTTGCACTAGTGATTTTACTGTGTGTGAGTTGTATTCTCCAGTGTGTTTACAAGCCACACAGACACATATTCATCCACTATTTTATATACGCGCTTACTCCAATTATGGGTCATCAGCGGCTGGGGGGCAAACAGTCACACTCGCATGCACACCCATGGTCAATTTATCTAACCTGCATGTCTTTGGAGGTGGGAAGAAGCTGGAAGGAACCAAGGCCAACATAGGAAGAACATGCAAACTCCACACATTGGCAGAGTTTGGCAGTGATGGTCACCTCTGCCATTACAGAAAATCCCAGTATGTCAAACAACAAAGCCAATGGCCAAGAAACCATCCACTATGCATTTAATGGAGTGCCATTAAACCATGAAAGGGAAAGGGAGGGTTACAAAAGGGATGGACTGAGGTCTTTGCATTAAAATTCAAGAGCTTCTGCAACTACTGTGTTCTAATTTTCAAGTCACAACATGTTCAGAGAAGTGGCAGCCAAAAGATGGCAGCAACATTCTTGAGGGCAACAGCAAAATGAAAATTTTCAGGATGTTGCAAATACATATTCAAAATAAATGAGAAGCCAAGCAAAGCACAAGAAACAGCAATGAGAGTAAAGAGAGAAGGTGTTACCTGCCATACCACTGATCAGGTTCCTACAAGCCATATGAGGACATATCAGACCCCAAAACACTTGTCCTGAGGAAAATAAGATCTGAACAGTTGTTGCTGGCTAATATCCACACTGATGTCCTTCAGGAGGTCAACATACTACAAGATACTGGGAGATAGATAATGCAGGTATCATCCAAATGTTCTGCTGTAATGCTTTCCAGTGTCACACGTTTATGGATGATCAAATAAACATGTACTGCAAGGCAACAAGAATCACAAATGTGTGCTGTATTTTGATGCTACTGTTGCCAAAATACCTGGACAAAAAAGTGGAATTTTGCTGTATTCCTTGGTGATGGCAAGTCCACTGGAAGGCAAGTCTGCAATACCACTGGCTGAAAACCCATCAAAATACAAGTGAAATTTGCCACTTTCTCAAGAGGCTTTGCAATACCTTGAAACGAAGGACATCTAGGTATATTCTTGGAAGAGCAGAGAGTGAGCTTTCCTGGCCAATGCTCCAGACAGTCGTGGGTGCCTTCAACCACAGATACCATCAGCTATCTGGAAATTTCATGGTCTTTGGTACATCATCAACTGACTGAACCACACATAAAATCAAAGATTTACCCACATGTCTGTGCAGCACACATGATCCAGACATTCATCAGAAATCTGAAAGCCAAACACCTCGGCAAGGGCACTTCTGAGTTTGTTGTGCATTGCCTGGCATATCTTCTCAACACAACATGAGCACAAGAGGCTTAGGACCATTTCATCAGTATGTGCGAAGTGCTTGGTTCACTCTCAAACACAGACCGAGTACAGAAACATCTTCAGGTCTTCAAAGCCAGAATAACCGGTCTGTCACCTGAAGAACTGGAGGTCAGTGAAACCGAAGACCCCATCGGAAATGATGTAAACGATGTGCCAAAAATAAAAGAATTGAAATTCTTCTACCTGTTTGACAACATTTGGAGAAAATTAGAAGATGAAATTTAAGCTGCTAAAGTGGCACCAAATCCATACAACCAACCAGGGGTGATAAAGATGTTGATTGACAAGTACTCTGGCATTCTCCCCCTTTGGACTGGAATTCTTCTAGGAGACCTTACCCGGTATGCCAAAGATGCAAAAGAAGACCATGACCTGTTTGGAGCAGAGCTACAAATAGCTTCATTGAGAACTACTTTGGTAATGTAAACAAGGCATCAAGAGATGGCAAAGATTCAGGCCTGCAGAGTTCATCAGAAAACAATTATGTATACATTCATATTCAATTAGTGATGGCTCACGTTGCCTGGAAACAAGACACTGGGAGAGAAGGAGATTCAGCCACTTCTCCAGAGCACCTCCAATATTGGTATTCTCCCCTACATATATCACAGTGGATGATTAGCTGTATGATGCAGACACAAGACAGGCACTGACTCTTTTGGGCAACAGGTAATTATTTCATACTTTATCTACATTTATTTAGTTGGGCTTCACCTGATTCACTGTTAATACCAACACTATAATTGTAAATGATGTAATGTGAACTTGCATGTCTGACTTTGTAGTTTTGTCACCTGCTGGCAAGTCCTTGTGTATTAGCCAAGATCACATGACGAAATAAGCATATGGATATAAAGTTATAGTTCTTGGACGTCTCAAGTTGTCATTATAAATTATGGACCAATTCCAACCCTGGCTAGCAGTACACAGTGAAGAACGGTCTCCATTAAGATGTAAAATATACTAATATACATATATACTTATGCAGTGACTCAACACATCCCTTTTCACTGTCATCTAAGATCTCATGTTAATAATAACTAGATAGTAATTTATGAATTTTCTCACTATCTGCCTCTAGCCTTTAGAAGTTATACGAATAGGACCCTTGTGTGCATGTATGTGCACCTTTTAATAATCAGGTGACAAAAAGCGTAGCAGAAAATAGGATAATGATTGTAGCCCAATAACCAATCAAGTACAATGAAAGACTGTTACCGAAAGTTGGAAATATAAATATTTTTCTTAGATAAAACCCTAGAACTGTTCCTTTATTTTCCAGTACAAATATTATTCTTTTCTAATAATATATTATTCTTGTTTAGCTAATGTTGAGACTTGTTAATCTCAAAGAATCTGGTTCTTCCTTTGGCATAATACGTGTATAGCTATACAGACTGTCTTAAAAACAAAATGTGTTTGTATGTTGCAGATATGAATTTGCAGCGATGACATTCAACACAGGCTGTCACTTTGTACCTGCAATCAAAGCCAGTAAGGGATGGGTGTGGTATGATGGTCTGAGAAGACCACTTCTTAAGTCCATACCACAATGCCCAAAACAGCACCCCCTTGTGGAGCACCTTATGTACAAGTCTTCCTTTTAGCTTATAATTATTGTCTCGTAGTGGGCCGGAACCTAAGCCTATATTTTACCATTATTCTGAAGTCACAAACTGCTCTCGCCCGGGTGACAGTCAGACAGTGGACTTTAAATACTTCAGTCATGTACTTAAAAGATTTCCTGGCAGTTTGGACTTAAGACTCAGGGTCTGGGACTCATAACATGCTTGTACTGCCATGCATGGGCTGCCAAGTACTCAAAAGCAAGTTATAAGACATTGCGAAGAATAAAGTTCTGTTCAAAGCTCAAGTATTCAGTGTCATGGACAGGAGCAGGGCCTGGATGAAGGGCTGATACATGGTTGGGACTGTCTCACTCACTACACTTAACTGCCACTTTACAATCTTTTGCAATATGCTGAACTGAACTGCAACACCAGTAACAAATGCGGTGCTCTTTGAGAAAGGCTTGAGGTTCCCCTATAGGTTTATCTCTGAACATCTTACACTTTTTGAGCAGATGTGGCTTCTTGTAAATCGGGCACTGCTGAGCTAGTTCCTCTATTTTCTTTGACTCAGATCCATTCCTCTCTGCAACATCTTTTTTGTGAACTGACACAGTGGCCTTGCAATTGTAGGGGGTAGGCTTTTCTGAGCTTGACTGTTACAGCTACATGTGGCAAAACTTGGGTCATTTCTCATTTTAGCTTGTTGCTGAACGAACTGCACAAAAACTGAGAAAGGAGGAAACAACACACCGGGAGTCTCTTTGTATTGCTTCCCCACGGTCATCCATCTTTCTTGTAGGTTGAAGGGCAGTTTTTTTTTAACTATTGGTCTTACCTCTTGAGCTGTGTCTAGGTATGCAAGTCCTGGTAGTGCACCATCTGCTTTAGCACACTGTATCTCCAACAGGAGGTCACCAAGTTATCTTAGCCTAGCATTGTCCTTGTTTATTAATCTTGGAAAATCCTCTACCTTTTCAGGGTGTGTCCTCGATGGTCTCTACGGAGCCATAGCACTCCTCGAGGCGCTGTCAGACCATTTGCATTCAGGGTATGTGCTGCACAAATCCTCTTGGCCTGATCTGAGGATTTTGGCACCAACCACTTTGTGAGCAAGTCCTGTTCCTCTCTAGCTGACAGATTTAAGTCATTAGTTGCACTGACAAATGAGGCTTTCCACACCCAACAATTTTCAGGCTTGTCTTCAAAATACAGCAAACCAGCACTGACTAGTTCTCTACGGATGAAATATTTTGGAAATCTTGTGGTCCACTGGACTCAGATGAGTTATTGTTTGGAGGTTGAAAGGTGTGAGTTAGAGAGATTAACAAATGGGTTTTGGTAGGACCTTTGGTTACCTTCTGTTCATTGGAGGAGGTACATACTGGATTGCAGTTGTTAACGTGTCAACTGACTGATTAGTGGCTTGCACTTCTATGGCAGTGTCTCTTGTTTTTCATGGTGCTGTTGTGACCTGTTGAAAGTGTCTGAAAAGAGTAACTCACATCGTTGTGCAGCATATTCACTGGTGGACCAAACACTATCAGGAGGCTCAGCATCAATAAGGGGCCATATGCTTCTCTCCCCGCTCTGATTCTCTGCTTCACCTGTAGTCACTGCTTTTTGACATGTTAGCATGTAGAGGTCAGCATCTAACTATGTTTTGTTTCATCATGTTAGCCTCTTTTTCAGCAAAGGCTAGTTGAGGTTTGGTCGCTTGAGCCGTGGCGTAGGCCTTTGCGGCTGAAGACCCTGCAGATGATGTGGAGAACCGAATGCTGGTTGCCCTGGACCTGGTGTGGAACAGTGGTGATGGTGGCGGCTGCTCCACGTCTGCTCATTGCTCTGCTTCATTTTGCAGCTCATATTCTTTCAAGTAGCTTTTTCCTGACCGTAAGGTCATGTCTACTTAATTTTCCTCTGCGTTGCTTGTACCCGCTGAGAAGACGTCTTCTGACTTTGGACGTCTTAACTCGTCTTTTTACTCTGCTGTCCTCACACACGTGTCTGTATGCTGCTAGCAGCCAGCGAACCAATAAGGAAAACTCTGGACATAAGGATTGCTTTTCTTGCTTTAGTGAAGCTTTCTTCTAAATGCCTGTAGTACAACCCCAATTCCAATGAAGTTGGGACGTTGTGTAAAACATAAAAAAAAAAAAAAGAATACAATGATTTGCAAATCCTCTTCAACCTATATTCAATTGAATACACCACAAAGACAAGACATTCAATGTTCGAACTGATAAACTTTACTGTTTTTGTGCAAATATTTGCTTAAAATGGATGCCTGCAACACGTTTCAAAAAATGGGACAGTGGTATGTTTACCACTGTGTTACATCACCTTTCCTTCTAACAACACTCAATAAGCATTTGGGAACACTAATTGTTGAAGCTTTGTAGGTGGAATTCTTTCCCATTCTTGCTTGATGTACGACTTAAGTTGTTCAACAGTCCGGGTTTCCACTTTCATATTTTGAGCTTCTTAATGCACCACACATTTTAAATGGGCGACAGGTCTGGATTGCAGGCAGGCCAGTCTAGTACCCGCACTTTTTTACTACAAAGCCACGCTGTTCTAACGTGTGCAGAATGTGGCTTGGCATTGTCTTGCTGAAAAAAGCAGGGACGTCCCTGAAAAAGACGTTGCTTGGATGGCAGCATGTGTTGCTCCAAAACCTGGATGTAACTTTCAGCATTGATGGTGCCATCACAGATGTGTAAGTTGCCCATGCCATGGGGACTGACACATCACCATACCATCAAAGATGCTGGCTTTTGAACTTTGTGCTGGTAACAGTCTGGATGGTCTTTTTCCTCTTTTGTCCAGAGGACACGATGTCCATAATTTCCAAAAACCATTTGAAATGTGGACTCACCAGACCACAGCACACTTTTCCACTTTGCGTATGTCCATTTCAAATGAGCTCAGGCCCAGAGAAGACGGCAGCATTTCTGGATGTTGTTGATGTTTGGCTTTCGCTTTGCATGGTAGAGTTTTAACTTGCACTTGTAGATGTAGCGACAAACTGTGTTAACTGACAATGGTTTTCTGAAGTGTTCCTGAGCCTACACGGTAAGATCCTTTACACAATGATGGCAGTTTTTAATGCCGTGCCGCCTGAGGGATCGAAGGTCACGGGCATTCAATGTTGGTTTTCGGCCTTGCCGCTTATGTGTAGAAAGTTCTTCAGATTCTCTGAAACTTCTGATTATATTATGGACTGTAGATGATGGAATCCCTAAATTCCTTGCAATTGAATGTTGAGAAACATTGTTCTTAAACTATTGGACTATTTTTTCACGCAGTTGTTCACAAAGTGGTGATCCTCGCCCCAACTTTGCTTGTGAACGGCTGAGCCTTTTGGGGATGCTCCTTTTATACCCAATCATGACACTCACCTGTTTCCAAACAGGTGTTCTTTGGGCATTCATCAACTTTCCCAGTCTTTTGTTGCCCTGTCCCAACTTTTTTGAAATGTGTTGCAGGCATTCATTTCAAAATGAGCAAATATTTGCACAAAAACAATAAAGTTTATCAGTTTGAACATTAAATATCTTGTGTTTGTGGTGTATTCAATTGAATATAGGTTGAAGAGGATTTGCGCAAATCATTGTATTCTGTTTTTATTTACATAATGTCCCAACTTCATTGGAATTGGCATTGTCATAGCAGCAGTAGTAGCTGTTCTAACTGCTGTTGTTGTTGCTATTGTTGTGTGGTAACTGTAACATGTAGAAAAGGCAATTACTACCTATAAATGTACACATAGTTTGCTGAACACAGGCAGCTAGCTAAGATACATACAACACATAGCTAACTGCTAAGAACACCATCCAGTTTCCGAACTTATTTCAAGTAACATTTCAGGAACATTTGTGACCTCTATATAAGTGCTTTGGACACATAGATACTCACAAAGACAAGACTTTCCCAAGGCTCAAACACTGTAGAGCAAACACAGTGTCTTCCTTGAGTTTTTAGGTGCCTTTCTACTGTCCAGCTAGGTTGATCTCACAGAAAGGAAAAAGCGACGAAGATTTTCTATAGGCATGAAGAACATTGACTCCACCATAACTAAACTGATCCTTTATAGAGGAGATGTCTCATTTTCTTAACTTTTTTAATCACAGCTTTTAACAAATTTTATCATACATTTTAGCATATTTATTTACCAACTATGAGCTTATTTATAACTTTTCAACTAACTTTTAAAATATATATAATAGAAACTCACTGTTTTTGAATTGTTTGCACAATGTTCATGGTTAATTGACAAAATTAATCTGTGCCAGAGATTTTGAACACAGAGATTTTGAACATTTCAAAATTTTCTCTGCGTAATTGCATGCAGCTGCGCACAGTTTATAACGGTTTACAGTGAGTTTACTCTCTGGCACGGCAGATTGAATATCATTGCGCGGATCAAATTCGTGCACGTGTCAAGGCACCTTAACAAAAGTATCTATAACTGACAGAGAAGACCTGTGAGTGTTGACCCCATCAATTTCTATTTAATCACTAGATGGTGGACCGCGGCGATCCGCTCATTCGCTGGCTGTTGCCAGGACCAGTGGTGGGCACAGTTCCGATAATCTGATAACTGGTCATTATCGACGATAATGTTTTCATTATCGGATTATCTTTTCAGATAACTTTGAAAACCATTATCAAATTTCAGTTTCAATTTATTTTCCTTTATATAGCGCCAAATCACAACAGAGTTGCCTCAAGGCGCTTCACACAGGTAAGGTCTAAAAAAAAAAAAACTCCCTCTGAGGAAGAAACCTCAAGCAGACCAGACTCAAAGGGGTGACCCTCTGCTTGGGCCATGCTACAAACATAAATTACAGAAACAATTCACAGAACAATTCACGGACGAATATACAAGAATTGCTGTTGGTGCACAGGACAGGAGGGTCGCCAACACAACTCCCATCTCTGGATGGAGCTGCACCTTAAACAGAGAAAAAACAGAATCAGGCATCAGAAAGACAAAAAAAAAAAGTATAATTTGCCAGCATTAATCAACAAGAAAGACAGAAGAAATACAAAGGTGATCGCCGGCCGCTAGCCCTAAGCTTCACTAAAAGACCCAGAATTTAGGTGAAGTCGAGGCCGCGGCCCGCTCCAATTACTAACTAATCAAACTAATTCTCTTCCGATAAATTTTTGTCCGATAATTTTTAGATGGTTAACGTGTTTGTAGCTAAACAGCTACAAACATTTATAAAATTTAAAATCAGTTGAGCATCTACCTGTTAAATGTTTTGTAGCAGATGTGTAGTCCTACCCTCTGCAAACAGACAAGAGCTGCTTCTAGAAGAAACCGCTCTATACTCTGCAGGCAAAGGAGACCTAGCCACAAAAAAAAAAAACTAATTTCTTTTAACCCCATACTAATACGTGGGCAATATCACCCAAGTCATCCAGAGGCATACATTTTTAACTTATGGTTCAAATTTGAACCAAACTAATTAACGTCACGTCTGAAGTTTTATAAAGTGAAAATATCAGATATATGTTTTAGTTTTAAAGTAATGCACAAATTTTTAAGGTTTTAGTGTGGACATGCTGTGTCCAGGTGCATTATGGGTATCTCAGTACGTTCACGATATGAGAAATGCATTTAAGACACTCTGATCAGGCTCCACGGACAACAGCATTAAACTCTAGTGCCTAAAACTCTTGTGAATATATTCTCTGGGTTTATAGATGTTGTTACTGTGTTTGAATTTATTAAATTCCATGCATCTTAAATGTAGCAGACACAGATTATCTGGAATTTTGTTTTGGTAAGTTTTCATGGTCTCTACTGCCATCTACTGGCCAGTAGTGTTCATGGCAGTATTCGCCCTGAAGCTGGGCTGATATTTTCAATCACTGTACTTGGTTCCAGCTCAAACTGTACCACAGAACCGCATGGTGTAAAAGTTCAGAGTGCCCAATTTATGTTCTCACACACATTGGACGTTCAAAAACCACACGTCGGACTCGTGTTTCCAGAAAAAAATGTAAACAGAAGCTTTTTTTTCAAATTTAATTTACAAATACTCTTGATGGGAGACAAAGTTAAAAACAACAACAACAAAAAAAAACATTACAAGACAGGTCTGCGGTGTTTGCACAGGCACAGTGCGAGAGGATGCTTGTAGTGCTTCAGCAGTGGGATGCCCTCACGACGGCCGACCAGAATATCAGGTTTGATTTTCATCTGACCATACGATCGCCGATCAAGAGGTGGTCATGAGATGTTAAACGCAACTTGTTACTCCTTTCATACTAAATGATGCAGGACGCGCAATTAATCTGAAACTCAGTGCGATCCAAAAAATTCTCACATGAATGACAAATCAGCTGAAAAAGGGCTAAAACTCTCCCTGGCACCAGTAGATCATGGCATTGTTCTATTTATTTTGATACCGGTTATATCAGACTGTTATCTAATTACAACTTGGCTTTTTTTTTTTTTTACAAATAAAAAATGGCATATTTTACAAAAGCACATTTATCTGTAAACACCAACACACGAAACACCTCACATTAACGTGTTGGTTTACATAGAATGAATCAACCAATCAGTGTGCGGAGGCAGATTTTACCCAGAATGCCATCTGTCTGTGTTTGTTACAAAACTTCAGAATTAGTGCATTATTCAACATTAAAAGATATATGT